>NC_136492.1:12311302-12446302 GCF_053919585.1 Euprymna scolopes | reverse complement strand
GGAAATCAATTTTTTGAGAGAGGCCAGCTAACCGGTTTCGCCCTCATTTTTCATAAGCTGGAGCTAGGAGCTTAATTTTTTCTTTCTTTTCAAAATGTATCCATAAAACCGGGTGAACTGGGAGACGATACGTTTAAAATAAAATGGGGGACGCTTAAAAAATAGCGACACAGTCTATTAAAAAAAAACGGGGTACATAATATGTCTAAAATAACGAAACGTATGATATCACCTACAGACTGATCAGGTCCAAACCTAAGAGGCAGTCTACTACTGATTTCAGATAAACGCTTCTTAAAACGAATGTGAATAAGTCTTCGAGATGGTGCCCCCTCGCCAAACTTTCACGAAAAACTCTCGTCTGGCCGAAACCACTATCAAGAATTTCCCACACTCCTTGTCTGTGCCTAGACCTAAACGTAGATTCCATGAACCAAGCTTCTTTCTTAGAACTCTACGCCTGTAGAACTCTCTTCTGACTGTCTGATTTCCAGCTTACTGCAATCGGATTGTCTTAAATCCCAACACAAACAAGTTATTGGTGAAACGTCTCCTAAGTAACCCAATCACAAAATTACCACTACTTATTTTTACAACCCTATAATCACATCGACTAATTAATCCTTATCCTCGAGTGGCTTCCGTGTCTTGATAAGTGGTTATTCCTGAGTAAAAAAAGAAAAACAGATCTTCAGGTGATAGGTCGAATTAGCCTGACTCAGAATAGCGAAGAGTTAGTGCTAAATTTCGTGGCACATACCGTGTTTTTATAGAAAATGCTCAGTTATAAACAAAAACCCACACCGCACCCAGTATGAAATATTGATGGATAAAATACATTGAATCCGGAAGTGCTTTTGATGTCTTTACTCGACTATACACACTCCACAAGACTGATTACTAGATTTACGAGCCGCCTTTATCCTCACGTATATTACGCTTCGGGAGACAAAATATAATTTAAACCTCCGCCTAATGATAACGTCAAGTAACCTGTCTGGCTGTCGCTGATACCATAAATCTAATGCGATGAACTAATATCATTCTGCAAGGGAACGCTTTTTTACCGTATTAGTAAGTTTTCCACACTTTTATCCGTCATTAGTGGGAAGAAAAATGAGCCGTTTACATCGAATAACAACATCACTAGTACATATCTGAACGGCGTTTCGTATCGCATTTGCACAAATCAACATCTCTTGTAAATGTTTATTTAACGTTCTTCCAGGACGTTATACACAAAGATCGTATTTAGAATGTTTTCCCATGGGACACAGCTAGGCAACGTGGAGAAAATGGACAATAATATAAATTGTCTCAGTCGTGAATTGTTTCCTCTCAACTTTCTGAGTACAAGTAATTGAAATGCAGCATCTGAAGAACAGACACTACACATTGAGTTATATAGTTTTATTTACTCTGAAAAGTTTACAAGAAAACAGAAAGAAACAAAAACAACAACAGGCACAAGCCTCCCATCCCCCTAATATTGGGGAGGGGGTGTCTATCGGCATCCTCATCACTAGCTTCGCTCATCTATGCTTCATCCTAACTAAAGTTCTCATTCATCGCAGTACCTCAGGAACACCGGAGAGGGGTCATCCCACCTAAGATTCCCAAATCATATAGTGTGTGTATATGTGTTTTGTTTTCATATACAATAAAATAAACAGGTAAACACAAGATTTTATAAAAATCGTTTTATTTTATTTCATTGACACTCTGATCTTGGCCCGAAGGAAAAAAAACGTGGTTCTTATTAGTAATTGCACAAGAATAAGCGTGTCATGGCTTATAAAAACTTCTGCGAAGATCCGTTGTCATTTCCTGGCATCGACACCACAGGCGTTTTCAAATAAACTATCCTTATTTTTGGATAGAAGTTTAAAATAAGATGACATCATTTTCAGATAGAAGTTTAAGCATTCGAGGGTGAATCTCCGACCATTTTATCCCTTTATTTATGCATAGCTATTAAAAACGTTAGCGATAGACAATGGCTACTAAGCTGATTATGGAACGCATAAAACTTAGGAAAGAACACGATTATTAGCTAGAACTCTGAAAATGAGAGTGATAAATGTTCATTCACACAGGTTTGCGACAGCAAGTGCAGGATTTCAAAACGCAATGCAAAAAGAGATCGCTGCTACATCTCTGAGCAAATACCAGTGTCACTAAACAGAGGATTAAATGCGTATGTATATCGTCGCAGGTTTAGGGTGTTCAGCCTTAAAACAGAGTGATATTTAAGCAGTGCGCTGGGGTAAGAACCATTCAATAATCTGTAGGTAACCGAATAAACTGTGACCATCTGGCTAGTAGACAGCAGATTTATTCAAGCAGACCATATACTACAGATGATACAGAGTCACGGCAGGGAATATATATTACATATCTGCTTGCACCACGCTGTACACGCTCAAGTGAATCAGAGACAACCTTGCCAACACTGGCAAACACTAGGTATCAGTATTCCAAGTGGGGACGAATCATTGCCGACAGGGCCGTTCTCAGCTTTAACGCGTAAAGATAGATGCTAACAGGGTCAAAAATGAGAAAAGAATTAAGAGTTAGAAAAAGCAAGCCGACTTTATGTATCATTTTACGCATGTTCAAATATATATATATATATATATATATATATATATATATATATATATATATATATATATATATATATATACGGTAATACAGTATAGTTAGTTTTGTTTTATATATTTCTTAACAGTCTGACAATAGTCAAATGGTAGCGACTAGCGATGGTGAACTAAATATGTGGTTTTCATTCTAACTGATGAGAGATGAAAGAAAAATGGATTGCAAGAAAATTTTTTCTTAATAGCATTCTGTACTTTTCATGCATTATATTTAAAACTAAATACAACTCCTAGAAATATGGCTGCAATGTAAAAAAGAAAATATCACACTATTAAATGACGTATCTTCGTAAGCTTTGAATTCAATTGTGTTTTTTTCTCGAAAGTAGTAAAGCCACTTTTATTTTTATGATTGTGTGGTCTTTATATACTGAAGCTTTCCTTTTTATCCATTTCCTTCACTAAATCTCTTATATATTTCATAGAGGAAAATATATCAAATATTTTTTCAAAAGAATGCATATATATATATATATATATATATATATATATATATATATATATATATATCCATCTGATGACCTGTTTGCTAGGCATACGCTATTCAACAAAACGCTTATTAGACACACTACATAAAAATGTAAATAAAAGTGTGAAATAAAAACATCTGCGATGATAAATAATTGTTCACACTGAATATATATATACTAGCAAAAGTAATCGTCGTTTACTGGGTTCAAAAACAGCCTACAGAAAATGGACTCTGATTTATGAAAGCATGATAGGTTATGAAAAGGAAGGTTTGTAAAGAGATAGCTTCGAATTTGGGGGTATCAAAACGAAAACAAAATATGATGAAAGTAAAAATTAAATAGATAAACGCCATAATTTATTATACCATACCTGTTCACACTGAAACACTTATCACAATATTCTGTGGATCTATATTAAAAAAAACCTTGTTAAACTTTGTGACATATTTCCATTCTATGGAGATGAGGTACGAACAAACACTATATAATTTTATCATACCATATTTCTTCAAACTGAAACATAATTATCAAAGTATACTTACGCAAATGGATATGAAAAGTTTTTTAAAAGTTTGTGCCTATTTCCATTCTATGGAGGCCAGGCGTGAACGCAGACCCAGCACTTTTATTATACCATCCCTATTTAAGTTAAAACATATTTATCAAAGTATTCTTATGTACATCTATATGAAAAACACTTGTAAACGGTTTTTTTTCTTAATTTTTAAATTGTTTATTTCCATACTTTGTGGGCCAGACGCGTACGCAGACGCCACAATTTTAATGAATCACTGTTCTGCCGGATCAAACATACCCCTTCCTGATCCTCGATTTATCTTCTATCATTATATGTAATCAGTTTTTTTTTTAAATAGTCAACCATATAGGAGCCTATTCGTGACCACACACACACACACACACACACACACACACACACACATTCAGCTTTATATAATATATATATATGTATGTGTAAGTGTGTGTGTGCGTGTGTGTGTGTTGTGTTTGTGAAATACAATCATAAAATCATAAAAGTGCAATCCCATAAACGAAACGCGTGTAATGAAAAAATTCAAGATGAAATAAACAAAAGTTACAAAAAAAATGTAAGTCTTTGAACTTTAAAAAAGTTTTTTTACTATATATGCTCTGCACCTATAAAGTAGATGCATTGAGCTTTACTGGAAATTAACGGTGTTTCAGTTTTTATCATAACAGTCTCCACCCGTAAATCGAAAACGGTATATACATATACATACATACATACATGCATATATATATATATATATATATATAACTATATATGTGTATATATATATATATATATATATATATATATATTTATATATATATAACTATATATATGTATATATATATATATATATATAACTATATATATGTATATATATATATGTATATATATATATGTATATATATATATGTATATATATATATGTATATATATATATATGTATATATATATATATATGTATATATATATATATATATATATATATATATATGCATGTATGGAGAGAGAGGAAAAGAGAGATGACAGTGAACAACTTCGTTA
The DNA here is from genome assembly GCF_053919585.1 of Euprymna scolopes. Taxonomy (NCBI): domain Eukaryota; kingdom Metazoa; phylum Mollusca; class Cephalopoda; order Sepiida; family Sepiolidae; genus Euprymna; species Euprymna scolopes. The sequence continues at coordinate 12,441,596 of NC_136492.1, read as the reverse complement.
TATTCCAAAGTCTAAGTTCTTAATTACTTACAAATCATTGTTTGAAAATATCAATATTCGACTAATTTTTACAGATTCGTTTCGTTTACATGGACAATAAATATATGACCGTTAATATGAAACCGTTTCTTTTTATCAGGAAAAAAGGGAAAAGTTACTTAGAAATAAAAATACCCGAACACATTACGTCAAAAATGAAGCATAGAAAAGAACTTCCAACTTCTATTGTGTGTTTCCTTTAAATAATCATAAAACACGCTCAAATACACACACATATATATTTATGAAAGAGGTTTAGAAGGCAGTACATGACCTTGCGTGTTTAAACGCAAGAACAACAATATGAAAGTTAATGATGGTCTTTTAGATATGTTACATTCTATCTTTATATATATATATAAGGTGCACATAAACCTCCTGTCGAGGCTAGGTTAGTATATATCTGTCAGTTGATCATTATCTTTCTTTTCCCATCTAGCCCAAGTAAGGATCTGTTTTCAAACTGTACTCAAAGTTCAACTGAACACGCAACTCTGGTTGTCTTAAAGTCCCACGACTGTTATAAAATCTCACTGACTGTCGTTAAGTCCAGATTTGTCGTCACTGTTTTTTCACTGACTCACAGTAACTCTTCTCTTAAATTGATTTTTTTCATTTTTATCATTAGTCCATCTATTTATCAATCATTCAGTCACCGATTACTCGCCACACTAGGACTTAAAATTTCACTTTTAACTCTTGTCCGGTCACCAGCTATTGTCGAAGGAATAATATTTCATGTAACGCCTACATTTTGTCATTTGCTACTCCGATCACTTAACGACATAAGTCGAACATGGTACCACACTGGTAGAACTCTTTTACATTCTATTTTACAAATAAAATGCAAAATAATATAGTGAAAATGCAGGAAAATACGCAAACACCTCAACGGAAGTGGGATTAGTTTGTAAAAAAAACGCGTATGGAACGCATGTGAGGAAATACGTAGCAGGCGTAATAATTTTGTCCGGCGAAAATATAATCAGCAGCAGCAGCAGCGTGCTGAGCTCATATGCAAACTAAAAGGAAATAGATGGGAGAAGAAAAAGGTAAAAAAAAAAGTCAGCGCATGCGAAGTCGATCAAAAAGAAAAGCAAAGTGCGTGTCTTGGAAGATGGACGAAGGCGAGAAAGCTGTGCGTGAGATGATAGGGATAGTGACTATTATTAAAATGCACATGCGATATGGCAGAGCCTTGTAAAACACACGCGGATTCGAAAAGACTTTTGAAAGATAATGAAATGAGTAGTCGTTGAAAGGACTACGATTAAATATTGTCAAAAATTAAAACTTCAAAAGTCGACATTTTGCTGATAAAAACATAGCTTTTAAACCCTACTCTCAAAACTCTCAACGTTAAAGCATAACACCATGCTTGCAAGTCTCGCTACTCCCGCGTTCACATCAAAAATCAATTCAGTCTCTGAAAAAAATCAGTTTTTTTTTTCAAACCAGAAGACGATTTCGCAAGCATAGAAGGAGAAAATGCAGACATTTTATTTTATTTATTTATTTTTAATTTCTTTGATGCATTGAAACTCTACAGGAAGTGGAAAAACGGGGTTGCACTAATCTTGAAGCTGTTTCAGCACTATACTCTGAATGCGGTTAGGGCAAGTTGCTTTACTGGAGTGAAGAGTTTTTGATTTTCTGTGCAACATTACACACATATATTTATACGTCGTATAGCATGCTTTCTGATACAGCAGGAAATATGGGGGATGTGCGACCTTGATCGCATAACGTGTTTTCAAATACAGGAGGAAATACTAGGGGATGTGCGGCCTTGATAGCATAGAAGGGAATTAGCTGCAAGATGCTTGGCAAAGAGTTTGGCTTTGTCTGATGCTGACGAGATTACCTCAGGTCTATTGATGATGATTGGGATAGAACACACGCTTCTGTTCAGGATCCTGTTTCTATTTGCCAACACTGGTGGGAACAAAGCCGCTGCTCAGCTACTTTGGACTTAATGAACTGAAAATACAATTCTCTTGTGTTCTTTATTACCTTTTCACAGTGGTTGCTGAGAGTCTGAAACAGCTTAGGTTTCACTACAACTGTTACGTTGGAAACAATGAAAAAGTGATTTCTGTGCACAATGGCACCTTTCGGAAAGAACCTCGGGTGCCTATTAAGTTTTTGCTGGAGTCTTTTCGAGGTTATGAAACAGTCTATACCTACAAGTAACCATTCTGTTAGGTCTGATACTATAGAGGACATTTGTTTTTTAAATATGGACCGCAGATGTAGATCTGATATAAATATTCTGAATCTATCCCTGTCAGCCATACAATAGGATGGAGAGGTACGTCTGTGGACATATTCCGTTTTTATTTTAACTGATAAAACAGAGTGTTCGGAAGATCTAAGTGGAGACAGAACGGAAAATGAGCATAGCTCAGGGCAGATTATGAGGCAAGAATGTAGGAGATTTGCATACTGGCCATCAGTATCAAGTGCACGGGTTGATTCGCGGACAATCTGAGAGAGGTCATAAGCAAGGGAGAAAGCGTGACAGAACCCCCCTTTCCATATGTCCTGTTTCAGTGGGTTAACCATTTCACATTATGAACATCGAAATCTCCACAGACGTGAATGTTAGCCGAATGATTAGCAGATAGTATGCGGTCAATTTTCTCACATATGCACTTAAAGATAGTAACTGCACTGTAGTAGGGGCGAGAGATGGCAGATATAAACGCAGTCGTCTGAGCAACTTCAACCTGGAAGCACAGATAAGGTAATTTATGATCTTCTCTTAAGATGGTCATACCACGTGGAAAGCCATCTTAAATGTAGACACATATTTCATGGCGATCTTGGGGTTCATATTTAGATGTTAAGTTAGAGTATTATTTAATTCCAAAATCTTCTAGGGAAATAGTCGGTCCAATGCCAGTTTCGCTTAGAAATAATAGCTCTGGTTTAGACTCCTAATTGGGTTTGAACCTCAGGAAGGTTGAAACGCAGACCTCTGAAATTGGAGAAGGAGTCGTAGTAGTGGGAGTCTACATGGGAAGTGTAATATCTGGATTTGGTCGTGTATTTCTTCTGGAAACTTTTAATGATATACTTTTGGGATTTGTAGAATAGGTCGAAAGGTTTTCTTAGAGCCGGGAGGAGAGGGAAAGTAGGAGAGAAATAGAAACGAAGAAATATATATTTTCTTGTAGGACCTGACAAGGTAAAGCCGTAACAATTACTCATTAATATGACTATGGGAAACCCCACCAGAAGCTAATGTATAGTCAAGAATCCATTCACCAAATGGCAATCCAGCAACCCCAATGCTTTTCACCTGCTAAAAAAGACAGCCCCCTTAGTGGTTAATCCAAGGTTTGGGTCCAAGACTATCAGGCGAATAACGTCAATCCAGCACCTTTAGTAGTTACATGGTCACATGGTTAGACATAGACACAGAAAATTTCCGACATCACTGGGGAGTGTTCACATAAAATACTCCCAACCTAGAATACAACTTTTTCTTCTCCTTTTGTCAGAAAACTCATTAAAGTTGTTCTATTTGATGAATTTTCGTCATTTTTGGATATATTACTACTTTCGTTTCTACAATTCCAAAATTACGTAATTTTCTGTTGCTAATTTTCCGTTGTGTCAGTGTAATTGTCAGTGATGTTTGAAAGTATTTTTCTTGACAAAAATGTAATTTTTCAATATGTTTTGGGGGCATGTAAATTAACTGCTTTCTTTGAAAGGTTACCTTGAGAATTTATGCAACTTTTTTTTTTTTAAAACTTTGTTTTACAAATAAAATAAATTTACATCGTATTTGCTTAAAACGATATATTTAAAAATTCGACTATAGCTTAACAATCACTTTTTTCTTGTGTCCTTCCTTCCCGTGCGTTAGGGACAAATTAGAAAGTAAGGGAGATGCCAATAACGCACCCAAAACGCATTGTCTATTCCCCACTAAGAACAAATGATGATTATATTAAGTATTGTACTTAATATAAGTCCAATTGACGTGCTTAAGAGAAAGTACCGTGATAGATTCCCTTCTCACAAACTGAAAATACATTGAATTGTCGACTCTATTTATCTTCTATTTAAAGTCAACTTGCTAGAGATAATGAGTACATGCATTGACGAGAAAATCTTTTACTAAATAAATCAAGCAAAAAATATATAAATTAATAAAAAAAATCTGCAATAAATATAAATAAATTAACGTTGGCTATCATAAAACAGAAGAGACAAATTATCTGCTTACATCTTCCGTTTTCAATGAAGCATATTGAATATATTCTTCGCTTTAGGTTCAGTTCAGCGTTCAAAAAGTTTTTAAAAAATTGAGCGATGAAAACTCTACTCTTGTTCAACAGATTTAGTTCGTGACGTTTTAAAAAATACGAGTTACAGAAAAAGGGGCGTTATAAAGAATAAGATTGTCGAATCTATGCTATATTAAAAAATGAACTTGGCACATTTTATAAGTACATGCATTGACGTGAAAATCTGTTAGTAAAGGAAACAAGCAAATAGTATATATATATATATATATATATATATATATATGTGTGTGTGTGTGTGTTTGTGTGTTTGCACGTGGTGACTTCCTCAAGTCTCGACAGCCTATGGATCCCACTGTAAGGGTGCCTGCGCGTGGAATTGTTGTGGCAAGTGTCGCACAATCACTAACCACACCTCTCCTGGGTCGACATTGTTGAATACCAGTGGCAAATGTAGACTAATGGCTGAAAACAATGCCGAGATAAGCGGAGAGCACATACAGCACCTAAAATTCCCAAATGGTCACCCATCCAGTACTAGCCAGGCTCAACGTTGCTTAGTATCGGTGATCTGGCGAGAACCAGTGTGTCAACGTGATTATACGGTTCCCACACACACACCAACAAACACACACACACGCGCGCACACCCGCACACACACACACACACACACACACACACACACATATATATATATATATATATATATATGTATATATATATATATATATTTATAATATAAAGCTGAATGTCTGTGTGTGCGTCTGGTGACGAATAGACTCCTATATGGTTGCCTATTTAAAAAAAAAAACAAAAACTGATTACATATAATGATAGAAGATGTATCGAGACACAGGAATCGGTATGTTCGATCTGGCAGAACCGTGGTTCATTAAAAATGAGGGGTCTGCGTTCGCGCCTGGTCCATAAAGTATGGAAAAAATAAAAAATTAAAAAGAAAGTTTACAAATGTTTTTGATATAGATGCACATAATAATACTTTGATAAATATGTTTTAACTTAAATAAGGATGGTATAATAAAAGTGCGGCGTCCGCGTTCGCGCCTGACCTCCATAGGATGGAAATAGGCACAAACATTAATAAAGACTTTTCATGTCTATCTGCGTAAGTATACTTTGATCATTATGTTTCAGTTTGAAGAAATGTGGTATAATAACATTATAGGGTGTTCGTTCGCACTTGACCTCCATAGAATGGAAATATGTCACAAAGTTTAACAAGGTTTTTTTTTTAATATAGATCCACAGAATATTGTGATAAGTGTTTCAGTGTGAACAGGTATGGTATAATTATCTATGTTATTTTTACTTTTATCATATTTTGCTTTCGTTTTGATCCCCCAAATTCAAAGCTATCTCTTTACAACCCTTCCTTTTCATAACCAATCATCTCTTCTCTATATAAATAAAATGAACTCATTTTTTCCCGTCGGATTTGGACCTTAATAGGATTAAAAATCAAGATATTTCATGCAAATATAATATGCACAAACGGTAGAACAATATCTGAGGTGTGTTATAGGCTTATTATTTCTCAAATTCCTCGATAATCTTAGATTTCTATACTTTTTCTGCTGAGAAGTCACGACCAAAATCGGTTAAGATCAATGGAAGTGGTAAAATATTTTCTCTCTAATAAATTCCTCCTCCCCCCTTCCACCACTTAACACCGTTTGGGGATCGTTCACAGGGAACAGTTGAGAAGAGAACACCGGTTTGGCTTCGTAGTTCTTTGATGTGAAGTTATTTAAAATCACTAAACTAAGCTGCAGTGCTCTGTGGCGTGTTGGTTAGCGTGCTGGACAATTCACATTATATTTTCACGTTCGTGCCGACCTACCGTAGTCGTTTTTTTTTTTTTTCCTAAACAACTGGAATGAACTTTTCTTGGTGGCCGAACTGTTAACGTTGCAGATGTTTTTTTGTTTTTTTTTCACACTTTATTTTCCTACTTTTACTCATGACTCCGGGTTTGATCCTTCCTACTTACCTACCATAACATTTTTTAAAACTCCCCCCCGTCCCGGAAACAAACACTCGGGCAACGCCGGGTACCCCCGCTAATACTTTAATAAATCAAAATCTATTTTCTGCAGGCGGTTTTTGTAACCCAGTCAACGACGGGTACTTTTGCTAGTATATATATATATATATATATATATATATATATATATATATATATATATATATATATATATATGAATCGGAAGTTATTTACCAAAACGAATCGTGTAACATGCGTTTTTAATAATAATAAACAAAACAACTCTGATAGATATTACAAGTTAATTCTGGGGGCAATCAAGATGTCGAGGAGGTAAATAAAACTAATTACTTATATTTTAAAAATGCTTCTTAATTTAGAAGCAATAGTGTACGAAACTTCCTCTGCACGGATAATTTGGCAATGTACACGGTCACGTATAATTAAGCTGATTGATGGCAGGATGATCAAGTACTTGTTTAGGATATGATGCTGAGATATTTGTTCAGCGCTTAAGGCCAAATAGAAGTTTACTTAGTAGTGTGCGTCTGCTCTAAATCTCCCTATACTCAATCTAAGGTTACAGTAGTACATATGTATAAAAGCGATTTAAATAAATTTTATCCCTTTTTAAGAACGTTCGATTATATACGTGTCATTTTATGAGCATATATAAGATAACATTTATGTATCTACTTTACGGGATTAAACGATGTAACACAGAGGCAGTAAGTGGAATTTAACACACACGCATTAAAGGATGTGCGCTCGGGACCAATACAAAATGCCTCGCCTGTATTATATAGAGACGACTTTGGTGATTGCGATGTCTCTATGCAGTCTCAGGAGATAAGGACACCCAAGTAAGGATAGCTGTTCTCTCTACTAATATATGTGTTGTAATATATATATATATATATATATATATATATATATATATATATATATGTATATATATATATATAACTACTTCATCTACTCAGATAAAATTAATATACGAAAGTATAAATTTATGCGTAAACTTTAAGTATTTACTTCAAAATTGCTCAATACGTAGGTAGAGATAGTTAGTAAGTTACAAAATATATATGGCGATTAAGCTACACTGAATATTCCGCGTTTCATCCACCCTAGGATTCTTCAGGCTTATTAATAATTAATAATCCTGAAGAGTCCTAGAGTGGATAAAAGGTGGAATATTCAGTGTAGCTTAATCGCCATATATATTTTATAACTTACTATATATATATATATATATATATATATATATATATATAGAGAGAGAGAGAGAGAGAGAGAGAGAGCGAGAGAGAGAGAAAGAAAGTGAGTTAGTGAGTAAGATCTGGAGTCTAAAGAGCAAAGTTTAATCTAATGCGTCAATACATTAAAATAATACTGTGGATATATAATAAGCTCAATAGGTATATTTATCTTAGATCTATATTTATATTGATTATAAATGTTAATAATTATAAATTATGAATAAGCCTGAGGAATCCTAGAGTGGATGAAACACGGAATATTCACTGTAGCTTAATCGCCATATATATTTTATAACTAACTAAATAGCTATACGTACGTATTGAGCACTTTTGAAGTAAATACTTAAAGTTTCCGCATGAATTTATACTTTCGTATATTAATATTATGTGAGTAAATGAAGTAGTTATATATATATATATATATATATATATGTATATATATATATATATACAACTACTTCATTTACATATATATTTATATATTGTACTTTAACCTTACAATTGAATTAAAAAAAAACATATCATAAAACTTTAATTAATCTTGGAAATACCATTTAAAAAATAGCTTGGATCTGTAAGTGCACTAGCGCCACTTGTTTTTCTTAATTTTTTATTTTCAAAAAATTTCCTGGTGAAGCCTTCCTTAAATAAATTAGTCTTATTCTTAATTTCTTATGTTATTGAAAAAAAATAGCATCCCGGAATTTTGATAAAATACTTGGGGGGTGTTGAGTTCCATAGCGACCAGCTGACTTAAAATAGCGCGGATCGGTAAGTGCACTAGCATCATTTGTGTCTCTTACTTTTTTTTATTTTTAAAAGCTTTCCTGGCGAAGCCTACCTAAAATAAATTTATCTAATCCTTAATTTCTTATGCTATTGAAAATAAATAGCATCTCGGAATTTTGATAAAGTTTTCTATTAAGGCCCGTATCACGTTCATATATAACACCATACTTTTTTGGGTGGCCGTTGAGTTCCATAGTGACCAGCAGATTTATCCGTTCATGTAAATTAAAAATATTTGTAAGTGAGAAATTATCAATAAGAGATTTAGTTACTTTTTTTTTTATAATTCATGAAAAGAGTTAAGCCAACGTAATAAATGTTTAGTAACTTTTTCCTTTTATTATTCTTAAGAAAAACACTTTTTCATTCATGAAAAGATTAAAGCCAACGTAAATAAATAAATGTTTGTAAACGTGACAAATTTTCAATAAACGGTTTAGTTACGTTTTTTATTATTTATGAAAAGAGTAAAGCCAACGTAAATAATGTTTGTAAAAATGCGAAAGGCAACGTAAGTAAATAAACAACGAAAATGTTACGTGCGCATACGCATGTTTTAGTTTATCTCATTTTCTTAAAATTTCACCAAACTTAAGGTGTTCGATACAGCCTGCCGACATTTATATTTTTTAAAATATACCGATAAACACTGCATGTTTTTGAACCGATTATACATTACATAAAAATACTACAATCTTATCCAGTTAGGCAGAACATTTTCTTTCTTGCCTTTGATAACATTTATTTGTTATATATTTATTTTTTGAAAACTTCTTTATATCTTTGTTTAGTAATACACACCCTTTTCATTTAATGTAACGTTTAGTCGGCTTGAAAAACAGTGTTTATCGGTGTATTTGAAAGATACAAATTGTGGCGGACACTGGTGATTACGTAAAGTTTGAGAAAGTGAGTTAAAACTAAAAACTATACAAAATAATGTCACAAACCCACCGATTATGTCAGCCTATGTCATGATAACATATATTCGGTGGATTTTTGACACTGCATTGTATAGATTTTAGTTTTCAACTTATTTTGCCAAACTTAACGTATTCAACAGAGTCTGAAACCATTTCTGTTTTTCGAGCCGATTAAACAGTTTACATTGCATAAAAAAACTAAACAATTATCCAGTTAGGTACAAACGTAACTTAACTTACCTTTGCTTTCATTTATTAGTTTTTTTACTTTTTCGCATCTGTGTATTGTAACCCCCCCATCACTCAAATATTAATTACTAACTCACATTTTTGTATACAGAAAAAAAAAAACACATTTAACGCTTCAACATTTTTGCAACGTTCAGCTTTATCCACTGATTGTTGGTCGAGCCCAAGCCATGCTTGACGGTAATCCCGTGGATCAGGATCTAATTCTGCAAGAGTACCATGCTTTTTTCATTTTCGTTTTTTTTTTTTTTTTTTAACTTTTTGGAGTGGGTTGCTGTAATAAGAATATAAGAAACATGCACTTTCTCTTTTTATTAGAATTTTCTATTACATCCAATTGAGCCACAGCAACGCGCAGCAGGGTACAGCTCGTATATATATATATATATTTATATATATATATATATTAATATATATATATATATATATATATATATATATATATATATATATAGTAAAAACGGTATTGTTACATTCGAAGTTTCAAATACTTATTTTTCTTGCTGAACAGTTCCTTCAACATGTTAAATTACAATAAATTTTAACGTGCTACAGTAGTCCTTTTGCAAGAAAAATGAATATTTCGATCTTGAAATATAACTATACTGGTATTATTTTTTACATATTTTTTGGCTTCTATATTAAACATACATTGAGCTTCTAAACAAAAACAATGTGTATACACAAAAATGAAATATATATATATTAGAGAGAGAGAGAGAGAGAGAGAGAGAGAGAGAGAGAGAGAGTCACACCTATGCGTAGAAGAGCAGTTTTAGTCGACTTATGGGTTCGATTATAGTTGGAACTATGGAACTATTTGAGGAGACACATTCCGTTTCAGATTTTTTTGTGTGTGTCTGTTTTGTCGTTTTTGACCTTCCCTTACTAGTATTACTAAAAAAAAAAAAAATTATTCTCAGACATATATCCTTGTAAAGCGCTTCGGTTTAATAATATTTCGTGATTTTCTTTTAATAGACTTATTTATTTCACTCAATTATCTAGTTAGTAATAATTATATAATTTTTCCGTTTGGGTTTTTTTTCACCCTTTTTGTTATTTTATTCGTATTTTAATCGATTGAACATTGGAATATTTTCTATTTCTTCCTCATTATTTCGAATTTTTCCCTTTTAATATATATATATATATATATATATATATATATATATATATATATATATATAAATATATATTAGCTGTGATTTCACTACAGTTTATTCGGTTTACTATACTAATTGATACAGAATTGTTGCTATAATAATACATACGTTATCTGCATTAATTAAAAATAATACATGTATCGTAATACCGGACAATGCTGGGTGACCTGCTAGTTTCTTTATAAAGACAGTGTAAGTCCTTATAATATGTCGTTTGAAATTTGAAAATTTGCGTCCATAAGTATGATAAAAGTATATATATTTGTCTTCAAATAGATATAAACCTAACGGAGAGTTCTTTCATAATGATTTTACTTGCTTTAATATTGTCTGAGATCTTTTATTTATTCCTATGCAAGAAACCCATTTTGAAATACCATTGACTTTAATTCGTAGAAGTAAAAGAAGTAGGAGTAAATAATGGCGCCGGTAGAGTTGTCATTAAAAATAAAACCCCATAAAACCCCAAAAAACAAAAACATTATATTTGTTATAACTTCTGAAAGACTGCCTGATACAAAAATTGGTCAGTCAATGCAAATTGAGCATTATATAACTCTCGACTTGTCTTTGGGGTTTTGTGCATTAAAACAATTTCATTATTTAAGACAATCGGAGTTTCAATATAAAAGAACGAGAAAGACACTTTTCCCCCAGGTTGTGAAATCAGAGTGAAGCGAATTCGCGATCGATGGAAGCGTTTTCAATGGACATCTGAAGTGAGATGAATTAACGCATAATGACGAAGCCGAAAGCTAGCAGACGTTAAACCGTTTCAGGATTTGTTTTGAGTAATAAATCAGACGCACTAATAGGACGAAGAGAAGATTATTATCGAAAGCAAACCATAATAGGAGAACAATATTATATTTGGGAAAGGAAGTAAATGGCGACATTTTTTAACTCGAATAAAATACTGCTGGAAAGACCAAGAATGAACAGCATTACAGTGAAAGCGGATTATTAACAAAAAAGTTTATGACTAATTGTAAAACATAAATGAAATAACAACATTTAACACACACACACACACACACACACAGACCGACATACACACACAAACGCGCGCGCTCACGCACATATATTAAAAAGGAAACAATTGAATTTAATAGATTACTTTATATACGTGTTTAAATAAAATATGACATAAAAATCGGAGAGAGTTCCCGGCCATTTCATGAATAGTAATGCGGCATTATGTAAAATAACTTAAGCATTGGATCAAGGCCGTGATAGGATTCTCGCACACCCTGCAATTGTGGGCGAGGCGCAGATTTTCTAGGGATCAGAAGGCCCTAGTAAATCGCAATGCTCTTTAACTCCCCAGATCTATTGTAATGGATACAAAATATTAATCTTAACTGGAAAATTATTTATATACGTGTATTTTTTTAAAATATATAACCATCTCCCTTCTTCTATCTCTCTTTTTCTATTTCTATATCTACACATCTACACACACAAATATTCTTATTAGGAGTAGCAGTTACTCATAAGGAGCTTTCACACAGGTTATCAAAATTTCTCCTTGAAACAAACCTGTGGCGTTCTTGGAAGCTGAGTTTCAAAAACTCTTCTCAGATTTCTAGTACCCTACACCTCTTTCGGTAACATTTGCAAATAAATTCGCATTATCGCAACAACCACTTTCCGCTGATTTCTCGCTGGCGCTGGCCATTGGCATGCACTGGTATTTTAGTGGCAAAAAGCCTCCCCAAGTTCCAAGTTCTTTTTCGCACTTGTCCAGCAACGGTCTGGTCAGCGCTCACTCCTTGGTCTTCCCAATCTCCTTGACCCTTCTGGGTATTTGGCATTACTCTTTTTGAAGGGGGTCGATGATGAGGCAATGGAGGGAATGAAATAGCGGGCTTTAAGATATGCATCTGTTAGATATATGTTCTTGTTTTCATTTAACCGTACACTTTTTGCCTCTGCAGCAGATGTGTATTAGTCTCCACATCCAAGGATTTCTATAATGTTTCATCTGTTTTCATTATTGTTATTCACGGTATCTTGCCAGCCATTCCGCTGATTCAAATTTCCCTCATTCATTTTCAAAGTTTTTCGGATTTTTTCTTAGTGCTTCTACTATTATAGGTATTATCTTTATTTTCTTCATCATCCATATTCTTTTCAGCTCTTCGGCTAGATCTGTGTTTTTGTTCAGTTTCTTCTTTTATATTACCCATGTGGTCAGCTGGAATAGCAAAGTCTACGATTTCACAGGACTTTTTTTTTCTCTTGTCAAGTATGAGGATATCGGGCCTCCTCACTTGGATGGGTGTGTCTGTTTGTTTGTCCATATCTCCTAGGATTTTATTATTATTATTATTATTATTATTATTATTATTATTATTATTATTATTATTGGTTCACGTGGAGCTTTCACACGAGTCAGCAAACGATCTGATTGGAAGCCTGTGGTGTTCTCTGGTAGCTGATTTACAACAAGTCTTCCCAGACGTCCAGCTCTCTCCTCCCCTTCGATAGCATTTGCAAATAAATTTACATCATCGCAACATCCTCTTACCATTGATTTCTCGCTGGCAGTGGCCATTGGTTTATGCTGGAATTTGAGGGGCACTAAGCCTCCCAAAGATCCAAGTTCTCTTCGCACTTGTCAAGCGGAGGTCTGGCCAGTGCTCCCTCCTCGGTCTTTCCATCCTCCTTGGCCATTCTCGGCTCTTTGTTATCACGTTTTTTTGGTGGGGATGGTGGTGAAACAATGGAGAGATGTATGATGGGGATGTAGAACCTGTAGATCTGCAGCTTTGGTGTTCTTCATTCCCTGTAACGCTTCTTCGTTATATTGTCCTGTGTTATTCTCCGCATTCAAAGGGTTTCCTTAATATTTCAGTCGTTTTCATTATCGTTATTCGTAGTATTTTTGCAGCTATTCCTCTGATTTTGTTTCCTCTGATTTTAATTTCTGCCATTCTTTTTTCCAGTTTTTTTTTTGGTGATTGTTCCTAGTGCTCCTACTATTATCGGTACTATTTTGATTTTCTTCATCATCCAAATCCTTTTTAACTCTCTGGCTAGTTCTGTGCATTTGTTTCGTTTCTCCTTTTCTTTCATACTCACCCTGTGGTCAACTGGGACAGCAAAATATACGATTTGACGGTTCTCTTTCTTGTTAATTATTACATCTGATCATTTTGCTTGGATGGGTTTGTCCATCTGTATGTCCATGCCCTATAGGATTTTGTGGTTCTCGTTTTCGAGTGCTGTTGCGGGTTTATGCTTGTACCATTTATCTGTACGCTCAAAATGCAGCCGTTTGCACAATGCCCAGTGCACTGCCCTCCCCACTTGATCATGCCTGTTTTTGTATTCCTTTTGGGCCAGTTTGATGCATTCACTTACTATATGGTTTATCGTTTCGTCTCTTTGTCCACAGAGTCTACATTTGCTGTTTTCTTGTGGTTTATCGATTCCTGCTTTGATATGGTTGGTTCTTATCGAGTTATCTTCTGCTGCGCTGCGGTTATTAGGGATTTAGTTTCTTGGTTTATATGTCCTTTTCGCATCCACTTCCAGGTGTTTTCGTTATTCTCATCATTTGTCATTCTTACGAATCTTCCGTGGAGTTGTTTCTCTTCCCATTTCTCTTTTCTCGTTTTGTCATTTGTCTCTCTGTTTTCTGTTTTGTTGGTTTTCTCCGTATCTCTCGCTGCCATAATTATCCTTTCAGTGTTTTGCATTATGTATTTTCTAGTTCTTTTTTTTGTCATTCACACAGTCTTCTATAAAGATCAGTCCCCCCACCCCCGTCTTTCCTTTTAACATAGAGTGTGTCAATATCATCCTTTGGGTGTAGTGCATTATACATGGTCATGAGTTTCCTGGTTTTCTGGTCGAGCGGTCTCAATTCTTATTTTGTCCATCCTATAAACGGTCCAGAGTACCTCACTAGTGACATTGGCCATGTATTTATACCTTTTATTAGGTTGCTGCTATATAATTTAGTTTCCAGGAGTTTTCTTGTTCTCCTGAGGTATTCCTTTCCAATTTTCTCTTTCATTTGTGTTGCTCTGATGGTGTCCGCTTCCAGAATTCCCAAGTATTTATAGTTGCCTTGTTCCCCTAGTGCCCCCATTTCTGTTTGGTTGGGTAGTTCTATGCCTTCTGTCGTTTCCAGTTTTCCCTTTTTTATAACTATTAGTGTGCACTTTTCCATTCCAAATTCCATTTGGATATCTTGGCTGGAGATCCTGATAGTGTTAATTAGTGTCTCTAGTACCTTTTCGGTTCTTGCAAAAAGTTTCAGATCGTCCATGTACATCAGGTGGTTCATTTTTTCCTCTGTATTAGAGAACTTGTATCCACCTTGGCACTTTTTCAGAATACTATTCATGGGCATCATGGCTATGATGAACAGTAATGGTGATAATGAGTCTCCTTGTAAGATGCCTCTTGGTATGTTTATTTCTGTAATGTGTTGCCCATCTGCTGTCAGTTCCAGTATCCATGTTTCATTGCATTTTCTATTACATTGATTATCCCGCTTGGTATTTTATACATTTTTATGAATTCTGTTATCCATGCTTGGGGGATCCTGTCGTACGCTTTTTTGTAGGTGATCCATGCCAAGGCTAAATTTTTCCTCTTCCTTTTTACCTCTTTTAGGATCTTTTGATCAACATATAACAGCTCATGTGTTCCTCTTTTCCCTTTCTGGCATCCTTTCTATTCCTCTGGGATTATTATTATTATTATTATTATTATTATTATTATTATTATTATTATTATTATTATTATTATTATTATTCTTATTATTATTATTATTATTATTATTATTATAATATATATATTTTTTAATAAAATAGATATTTTGTCTATTAATTTTGTTTCCGGTCCTTTCCAACTTCCTAATAACAGTATTCCCTTCTGAAATGAACTTTGCTGCTGTAATTACGATATTATTTATTTGTCCAAGTAATTTACAATTCTTCTAGATCCATCTTCAGGGATAGATAAATTTAATCGTGTTTTAACAATTTATATAAGGATTTTTCCATTGATTAATTAATTAATTTTTTTGTTAATTATTTTATTTTTTATTTGTTAATTGTTTTATTAAAACAGTGCAATATTTTCCACTTAACGAACCAACATTCCCCATGCCCCAATTAAAGCGGAGTTTAGTTGACAATACGTCTATACATGAATAAACCGGTAATAAACGTACACTTTAAATGCTATAAGCATTACTCATAAAACTTAAAAAGGCTATTGTTAATAAAACAGAATTTACTAATATTAATAAAATCTTGACAGAGTTTTAAAGTTATTAAAATTATTACCAAATGAAGAAAAAATGAGTAAATCAATGAAAAAACAAAACCAAAATTATTAACAAATGACATGTAAATACTTTATCAATGTTAAAAATAAACACTTATGTAAATTGTTTAAAACTGACGATGTAAGTACTTTGATGTATGATAAATATGCTGATTGCACTAGCTATGTATATATATAACTATCAATCTAATAAAAGGCAAATCAGTAGAGAAGCTAGGAATAAAAGACAGATCAATATCTTAAATGCAAATTTTCAAAAAGTAATAAATTACAAAAAATACGCTACATCTATTATTCGACAAGGAACTTGATCATTAATTGTTTTCCTAAATCCAGGAATTTTCGGTAAATGGTTCATATCATTAAAGAAACTTTTTAAACAAAATAATGTTCGTAGGCAGTTATACATTTTTCTACTTCCCATCATCTGAATTGTTAGGGATGAGATTTATCAGGGTGTTGGGAAACATCTCTCCCCATGTCAACGTCTAAACACCTTTGTAGTTGTGGGACTGGTTATAGCTTAAGCTTTTGTAGCACACCCATTGAAACTCCATCCCAGTTGCGTTACTGGAATAAATGTTTTTGGATTAGTCTGGCAACATCACGCTCAATAATTTTAATGTAAAAGATACTGAGGAAAATACGGTGATGTCCTAATCGCATAGGGTGAATTTGCTGAAAAGTTCTTAGCAAAATGTTTGGTTTGCCAGATGCTAATGATATTACTTAAGGTTTATTGATGATGGTTGGAAAAGAGAGCAAGTTTTAGTTCAGGACCCTGTTTTGTTTTGCTAAAACACAGGAGAATCAAGCCGCTGCTCAGATACTTTAGGCTTGACAGATTGAGCATACGACCCTCGTGTGTTCTTTATTAGTCTTTTACATTGGTTGATGGAGGTCAAAAAACGGCTTTTGTTTCAGTACATCTATTTGGCTGGAAGCCATAGAAAAAACGGTTTCTGTGTGCAATGGCAGCGATAAATTTTTGAAGGAATCGCAGCATGCTGCTGGGTTTTTGTTGGAATTTTCTGTAGGGTGTATGCATACTGAGAATTAGTGTTGAACGCACGGTTGTGTTTGTGAATAATATAATAATTTTTTAAAAAATTCATGACAGAACGTCTCTTTATTATTTGTTTTCTCCAAGCCTTCTTACATTGGGAACATTGACGCCACAAACAGACGAACAGACGAACAGAATGTGGTCTATGTTCTTCGATAGTAACTACGCTGTTGTGAGCGCAGGTGTGAAGGCGGTACTGTGAGGAATTATAAACCAGAAGCACATATATGGTCAATTTGGGTTTTCTCTTAACATATCCCTTCAACATTGAAAGCCATCTCTAATCAAGGATGATATTCCTTGTTTGTAGCGGCCATAGGGTTAGATTTTCATGTAAAATTTGAGTAACCTTTAATCTCGAACTCATGCCTTGTCCAGTATCGCTTCACCAACAGGTAATACAGCAGCTAGAGTAATTTGCCCCTACTGATAGGATGACATCATCCTGTTTTTCACAATGGTTCGGGTGCTAGACTATCAAGCAGTAACGTCAGTCTAGTAAACACTGTTATTACTAGTACTCTTATTAAATAGAACTATAAAGAGAAACATTCGGATATGTCAAGACACTTAATTCTTGGTTCGTTAGTTATCTATAAAACGATATTTGCACATTACTTATTTAATTGAAGTTTACAGACAGTCTTTCTTTAGAGTTGCAGAATGTTTGTAAGTTATTAAAATAAATCAATATTGAAAAATTATGAATTAAATGAAATAAAAATATATTTCGTCAGTCGTTTCTGCGATACTGCTCGTTTTTTTCCGGTAACTTCCCTGTCAGCAACTTTCAAATTACAATATTTTAATCGATAAGTAAAAAACATTCCCAATTTTTTTAAATTTTAAATTCCTTTGTTTATCTTAAGGCGTTTGGCCCATCAAACATTACGTTTTAATTGTTTAGTTTCTTTCATGGCATTGTTTACATAAATACTTTGTTTTAACTTTTTTCTAAACTATAAAAAATAAGAAAGCTGCTGTTTGATTTTTACGACATACCCCAGCATATTATAAACACTCTAACCTCCCCATGTTAAATACGGCTTTCGGATTAAACACCCCCACACACCTAGAAAGCCGTTCATAACATAGGGAGGTTGGCGGAAGGGTTTATTCCGAAAGCTGTTTTAACATAGGAAGGTTATACTGTTTAGAATACGTTGGGACAACTCTTACAATTAACGAAGTTGCTATTATTTATTGCAAAAATTGCTTAAAGTTTATTCATCCCCCCCCCAAAAAAAAGATATTTTCGACACACATTTAATAAGAAATACAAATGAAGGGTAAGTTTTTTTTTGTTTTTTTTTCTTTGGCGTTTTTTCAGTTGATGTTTCTACATATAAAATTTAACTTTACTTTTCCTAGCCTTCCCGAGCTGAACGCTGAGAAAATAATTACACAACACTTAAAATGTAATTCAGTGTGGATTTATTCAAACAGTCCTTTGGAAAATAAACATTTAAAATAAAGTGGATCTTATGCAGTTTTATTATCGTGCTATCTTTTTAATAGTATTTTATCGTTAAATTCAAATTTTATAATATATTTTTGTTTATTAATTTGTTGGGTGAAAATACAGATAACCCGGTCGGTTTCTAATGTGTGGAAAATTTAACTCCCGAAAAAAGGGTACCCTGGATAGTACAAAAATAAAAATTGCTTCAGTCTCGAATGATTTCTTCTTCTTCTACTGATAGAGGAAGAACGGTGAAGTGTGGTTCACCTTCTGTTTACCCCCCTCTCTTCCTCTCTTTATATCTCTCTCCATCCTTCTCTCCTTCTCCCTCTCTCAATCTATCTTTCTCTCTATATCACCCTCCATATCTCTCTTTGAGTTCCTTTCTCGCTCTAACTCCCTATATCGCTATCTCCTTCTGTCTGGCTCCTTCTGTCTTTCTAGTCTCCCCTTCTCTCTGTCTATCTGTAAATTCCTCTTTCTCTCTCTTTTCTTCTCTTTCTCTATTTGCCCTTCACTTTCTCTTTTCTATCTATATATCTTTTAATTACAATGAATAAGGCATTGTTAAAACATGGATAAATCCTATTTTAGTCACCTAATTTTCTTACTGTGTGAATAGAAGTTATGTGGAAATTACTGCTACCTTTAACAGCACCAGGAGTAAATGTTAAAAATTTCTAATTAAATTGATTTTGGCAGCCATTCGGTGACAAAATGACATAGCCTTAGCCCTTGCTCCATGCGGAATATCTGCGACCTTGCTACCAAGTAGAAGAACTATTTATTCTACGTTGACATATTCAATTTTCAAAAATCTCATGGTCAACATCTCTAAAACATCCAGTATGGGGAGAAATATAGCAGAAATGCAAACTTATGGTTTAAAAAGAATGGACAATGGTACGCAAAAAATCACTTGAGGCTCTTGGTCGATCCTTGCAAGATTTGCATGACAATTTCAGACCATTTGAGAATGCAGTAATATTGCTTGCAGGAGATTTAAAAGAAATGTTACCTGTAATTTCTCAATCAAAACCAGCAGATAAAATAAATGCTTGCCTCAAATACTATACTTTTCCGTGCCATGTGAGACATAAAAGTTAACTAAAAATATGCGTGTCAAGTTTCAGACTGCTCGATCCGCACAGAAATATTTGCAAAACTTGTGGGAAATTGGGTAAGAAAAAGTGCCGGCTCATCCGAGTTAAGGGCGAATTTTTTTTGTCTTAACTTCTGTAATTTTATTACATAAAAAGAAGAGTTGTTTTAAGAGGTTTTTCCAGATATTAAAATTAATTATACGAATTCCACTTGACTGACGGAACGAGCTATTATTGCAGCGCCATTAAAGACGACCATGAATTAACGCTATTATTCAACGTAAAGTTCCAAGTGAGGTAGTCAAATACAAATCCATCGACAATGTTGTGAAAGCAGATTAAATGGTTAATTATCTAACAGGACTATTTGCTAGGGATGCCATCGCATGTACTGCCACTGAAAATCGGTGTACTAATTATTATGTTGTGAAATATAAACGAATCCAAGCTTTGCAATGACACATGGCTTGCAGTGAAAAAAAAACACATTAACCAACAAGATCATAGAAACAACAATCTTAACAGGACCTCTCACGGGTGAATATATTTTGATTCCACGAATCCCTATGATTCCACAGGATACACATTTACACTTTAGGAAATTGCACTTTCTAATTTTATTGTCGTTGGCAATAACCATCAACAAAGCATCAAGAACAATCTTTACAATTGCGTGGCTTACAGTTACACACTGACTGTTTTTCACATGGACAACTTAGGTTACATGTTCAGGAGTCATAAAACCAGAAAATCTCTATATCAGCTACGAAAATGGAGAAACAAATATCGTTTACCCATAGAGAATGGAAAATTAAGGCTATAAGAAACATGCATTTTCTCATTTTGGATTTATTTCTATCGCGCCAATTTGAGCAACAATAATGCGAGGAAAGGTACAGCTAGTATATATATATATATATATATATATATATATATATATATATATATATATATATATATATATATAAGTTACAATACAAAAAAAAGAAAACTGGCTCTATTAAACTGCGTACGAAATCTTCATCGAATAAACATATATTCAAACGTAAGAACACAGGGGGGTGACCTGCTATTATATATATATATATATATATATATATATATATATATATATATATATATATATATATATATATGTGTATATATATATGTATATATATACATATATATATATATATATATATACATAATTAAGCCCCTTTCTTAGTGATTTGTAAAATAAGGGCAATCGGTGAATAAATAATGGAGGTATCACATTTTTAAGGGTCACCCTGTATATATATATATATATATATATATATATATATATATATATATATATATATATGTGGGACAGCATTTTTCGCCTATGCATGTTTCATTAAAAGCGGGGGATAATTCCTGGGTTTTTAATGTTTTGGCGATCCGCTTTTTTCCCATTTTGCTCGCCAATGGTTGAAAGTTTTGTTCGCATCTAAAAAAAATAAAAGGAAAAGAATAATTTGCTCGGGCCTTTGTACTGTTCATAACGTTATCTGCATATATATATATATATATATATATATATATATATATATATATATATATATATACTAAAATGTTTGACTCATATCCAGGTGAGTTACATCTAGAATTTATAGTATTTAGACCCAAAATTGGTGGAAAAGTTTGGTAAATCTGAGATGGCTAACTCTTTCAAGTTTGACCCCCCCTGGTAGCCAAACTTTTCCGCAAGAACTGATTAAATTCTTTCTGCGTGCCTGCATACCCTTTATGTTAAATTTCAAATGTTTCGACAAAAAATTGGCTGAATAGTTTAATAGAGACCGCAAAGGTCACCTCTCTTTAAATTTGCCCCATTGCCACTCAAATTTCCACCAAAACCCGATTGAAATGCTTGCGTTTCGTCTGAATACACTAATAATTTCACTAAAAACATTTTTGTTTGATTCATCATTCGTATGAAAACGACTCAGAGAAGCTGAAAATATTCGTGACTATGATAAATTTCTGTTCATATGTATTAGACTCCTTTGCTGTTACTTTAAATAACATTAGAAATGTAATATATTGTATTTTTTTAAAATCAACATAAATATTTTAGCCGTAACTTGAAGTGTCATTAATTTGGCTTTGAAAAAAAAATCGCAGGATGCAAAACGTCTGCAAAAGCCTTTCTTTATTGAAATGAGTTTAACCCCTCCTTCTTCGGTATACTTCTACCTTCTATTGATGTAAAATTTTCTATATTTACCTTTGCCCATGTATTTTTAACAATGTATCCATAGGTACGTGTGCACATTTGTCTAACAGAATACACTTCTAAATACAGCGATCCATTATTCTGATGGTTTAGACATAATGATGAGTCATCACGTATCATTGTAGGATATCGTTTAGTTTCGTATTATTCAAAGGAGTACAGCAATTTCTCGAACTAAGATACCACCAATGTTTATATTTTTTCATTTTAAATTCGGTATAAATTATTACTTAGCAGATTAATTGGAGTAGTTTTAAGATCTGATCAATAATATAGGAGCAAAACTATTCTATTGAAAATTTAAATTTAAATTTGCCATCCAAATGAATACGGAACTCCTTTATTCAATTTAATTTCATTTGATTTATCGATCTTCAGACTTACGTTTAATATTTTGTATTAATACTTTCTAAAATTTTAATTACGGTTATGTATATCAGATCACAATTTGGATAATATACCGTTCATAATCCTGTTGTAATCAACAAAACAAATTTTAATATCAGTGCAAAATTGTGGTTTGCAGGGAATTTAATTGATTTATTATTATTATACACTTTTAAGCACGAGATACAATAAAAGTATTTTTATACGAAGCTAATATATGTGCATAGAGAGTATATTAATTTTTACGTACCTGGTATACATTTAAATGCAAAATAACCCTGATGTATCGGTTCTGGACAGAACAGCGAATTGAAGCAACGTTGAGCTTGGCCACTACCAGATCGGCGATGGAAGGCGAGGCGCTCTATGTACCGTAACGTAAACTACCAGGTTGAGAAACTGGCGGGGTCTATCTTTCTCCCGAGGATAGATTGAACTCTCTTAAGCCCTGGTAAGCATCCGTTTAGTGATAGCGTTACGATAAAAAATACCCTTGATAGCCCTGGCGAAATCTACGAATATTCAGCTACCGACAAAATTTGAATTACACTGCAAAATCGTGTAGTGAGTTCAATCTCGGCTATGGCCGCGCTGGATGGATACATGCGAGTGATAATACGTGTTAGATGTTTTCATCCTTATTGGTTTTATTACCTGCGGTCCCTCGTTTTAATAAGACGAATGAAAATTCATATAATAGATGAAGTCGAGGAGAAGTTCGCGGAGAGTCAGTAATTTTACTTTTACGGAGGCTGGATTTAATTTTAAGATAGATTAATAAGTAAAAAGAAAAAACAATTATTGTGTTCCTATTTACATTAGCTTATTAATAATGAGCGACATCCACGGACAGACAGCGAGGTAACATTTTTTTCTAAAATTATTCAGTATTATTGGGGTGTTTCTCTGGTCTTGAAAACATAGCGTCATTTGCCATATTTTCCTTTCATTCGAGTTTTCGTCTATATTGTTTGATCTTTGCCCTTGCATCTACACTTGGGAAAAAGTATGTTTTACCGGAGTGAATTCCATGCACTCGAAGTGATCCTTATGAAAATCGTAGGGTGTCTATTATGTAAAATTTAATTGGTTTATTTTATACATGACAAAAAATCTCGGTGGCCGAGTGCGGGCATGCAGGTGATAAATAATATAATCCATTAATAAATGTGGTTGTAAATTGTAAAAATCCGTAAAACCATTCCTTGGACGCACATTTGTAGACTGGGAATAAAAATATCGATCTCGTATATATCTTTGTATAATTACAGTGAAAGTTCTGAAAAGAAAAGTGTGAATGTAAATATTATAGCTTGATAAGTATTTATGGAAATATGTGTAATTAGATAAATATGTATGTTTTTCTTTCTTTAATAAATTGCAGGTTGTAACATCTCCGATATATATATATATATATATATATATATATATATATATATATATATATATATATATATATATATATTTCGTAATGTAATTGATAATTTAAAATTTAAAAATCAAATTATAATTAAATTAAAAATCCGTTTCATAGGATTTTTTTTCAGATACATCTGCCTTACTTTTAATGCTAGGTTTATTTATGGTGTCTTTTAAATTTAATAAAAACCCTTCAAAATTTGCTGACGAGGAGACCTTGCTTATTAAAAAAATATATGTAATTATTGTACGTAACTTGATGTCTACCACAATAAAAATCATTGTTTTCCGAAACGATCGTACAGATAATTGATTTTGTTGTTGTTCTTTCTTATGAAACGGATTTTTAATTTAATTATAATTTGATTTTTAAATTTTAAATTATCAAATACATTACTTAATACTGAATTAGCTCTAGGATATTTACCTATCGAGCTTATTATATATCTAAATTACAACCAGCACTTTCTCTTTCCTGTATTTTAATTAAACTAGTAATTTCACTGTTACATTGAAATACACTCAGCTCTTTAGACTATTGTTCTAATCTCCTTTAAATTATATATATATATATATATATATATATATATAATTATAAAACTCAAATGACCTTGTATCAAGTGATGTAACCCACTTTCCCGGTCACGACATTTGGCTGTGCAAGATAAATATAGATGTTTTTTCTTTCTTAAATAAATTGTAGGTTGTAACATCTCCGATATATATATATATATATATATATATATATATATATATATATATATTTATTTATATATATATATATATAATGAAATAAATAGTACAATAAGTTTACCAAGTTAATCAAAATAGTAAACTTAAAATATATTATAAATATTAAAGATTTAATATTTACAAGTAAAGTAATGTCAACCAGATGTAAAAGCTCAATAAAACCGAAAAGAAAATAGAGCTTATAATATGAACAAATGATTAATAAAACATGTTAAAATACATCTTGAAAAAGAGTTACAAACATATTTAATTTTAAAAAAGAAGCACAAGATAAGTGGATAGTCCGTAATCCGCGGAGTTTCGAAGAAATACTCTCCTTCTCATCAGAGGGCAGGAATTAGCAAAATGCGGGATCAGATTTTGCATGTAAAAGTATTTAGTGAAACTACAAGTAAGTCACAGATCTTACTTGGTTAAAAAAAAAAGGTAAGTTGAGTAGGAGGTAAAAAAAATGATTAAAAAATTTCACATGAATGGATAATCCGGTGAAGGGTAAAAAATTCAAGAATGGTAAAATCCAAACACGGTAGAATTAAAGAATTTCCAATCCAACAGGTAAGTTCCAAAATGATCCAAAAGGCAGAATTCCTTGGAAAAATCACAAATGGAATGAGTTCCAAATCATTAAAAGAAAAGTTCAAACGTGCACAGAAAAAGCACTGGAGAGAATATTTAAAACACGTCTTTTAGCGTTAATAAATAGGTCAACTTAAATATGCGCCTGACAGTCCCAGAATGAAACACGAATCAGAGAAACAAATAAATGGCTAAGTTTATGAAATTGAGCGTCTATTATATTAAAAAAAAGAAATGAAATTAAATAAATTAAGAATTGAAAATTAAAAATTAAAAAGTAAAAACAAATGTAAAAAAAACTATGTATACATATATACACACATACATAGATATACATACACATACATATACATACATAAAGACACACAAATGCACACATACAAGTACATATATACACACACATATGCATATATATATATATACATATATGTATACATATACAATAACACAATAAAACATCTTAGAATTATCCCCTCTATTAAAGAAAACGTTAGCTTCCCCCTTTTGCAAAATTCGAATTCTGTAATTTGATTGTTTTTTTACCCCTTAAAAACTAACACCTCCTTAACTTCATAACCTTTGACCTCAACAATTATTACCAATCAATTTCACCGATCCTCTTAAATAAGGCTCTGATCTTTGCTAAAAGAAATTCTAACTTAACTCATTTGGAAATTAAATTAATTTTCCTAGTCAGAAAATCCCTTATACAATTTAACAATAAGTTTTGGACTAGAAAATATACCCCCAATTATTTTGACATCTTAATAGGTCCTTCTGACTCTGCTAAGGTTACAGATTTAGTGTGACTCTCTTACTGAAAAGACTTAAATACCACTTTAAACGTATCCAAGGGGGCCTTTATAGAGACGATGCTTTATTTGCAACAACAGACAGGCCAAGAGAGTATAATAATACAATTAAGAAATTACATAACTTTTTTAATAATTTTGGCCTTTCTATAATTATTGAACTAATATTTATTTTTAGATTTTCAAGACATTACACTTAACTTTTATACTGAAACTTACAGCCCCTATCATAAACCCAACCTTACGCATTTATACGTCCATAAATCTTCTAACCACCCCAATTCAATTATAAAATTTATAGTACCATCCGTCTCTAGAAGAACTTCTACGCTCTCAGCCGATAAAAAAACCTTTAATCAAAATGCTAAATTCCTCAATAATGCCTTAAGAAAATCAGGATACAATGAAAAGATTTAATATAACAATTATGCTCCACATGTATACCGTCTAAAATATGTAATGACACACAATATGACTCGAAAGAAACCAGTTCAAATAAAAAAATCTGCTGCTATCAATAGCAAGGGTCCACTCCACAAATATAATTTGAACCAACATGCTAATCGTAATACTTCTAACCCACCCTGTCGCACGAGGAGAAAGAAAAATATTTGGGTTAATCCTCCATTTAGCGTAAATGTTAACACCAATATACCTAAAGAATTCTTCAATATTGTAGAACACTCTTTCAAATACCCATACAGATATAGTCTCATTTTTAATAAAAACTCAATAAAAATTTCTCATTCTGCTATGCCTAATTTAGCACAAAGAATCTTAGCATCTAATAACAAAAAAATTAAATCAGCCCAAAAAATCCCCTTCCCAATCCAACCAAAAAGCAACTGCAATTGTATTACCAAACATCTTTGCCCACTCAATAATGATTGCATCCATAAAGATGTAATATATTCATGCACAATTACAGGGCTCCCACGCAATTCTCCCATAATAGACAATAACATGATGCCACCAAATTATCTTTCCTCCGACTCTCCCTCTGATATAATTATAAATCCAACAAACGAATCAACCAACCCCTCTATTTTCAATCATACAACCAGCTATAATAATAATAATAATAATAATAATAATAATAATAATAATAATAATAATAATAATAATAATAATAATAATTTTCATAGCAGCAATCCTACAACTAACAACACCAGTTATCCCCTCCAAACCAATCCTGCTAGAATTATTGTCCTACCTTCTGTTCATCAAAATGAACAAAATTTAAATTCTCTTCCCAGTATAAATCAAAAAATAAATATTAATTCTCGACGCCGAGCTATTAATAAAACATATACATATATCGGTGCTACTTCAACTTTAATAAAGAAAAGACTTTCAAACCACACTTCTTCTTTCAATAACCAAAATTCAAATAATAACCAGGGAACTTCCCTAACTACACTGGTTAAAAAGCTTAAATCTGCCAATACCCACTTTTCAATTACATGGACCATCCTGAAAAAGTTAAGTCTTATACTCTATGATCTTAGTCTTGTAAACCTCTGTACATCTGAAGCTATAATTATTATCACCTCCCCTCAAAGTAGTAATATAATAAACTATAAAAACGAACTGATCTCCTATTGCAAACATATGTCCAAATTTAAATATGGTAAATTTGAAATTGCATAGCTATTAACTTAACCCTTCAAATATATATCTTTTCCCATATTTTTTTTTATCTTAAATTCTAAGCTTTTTATATTTTTAATTTTATTTGTTTTTCTTTATTTCTTATGCCGGTTTCCCATATGCTGTCTCTATTTTATGCTATAAGTATACCTACTAATTAAATATATACATCAGCTTACTCATTTTTATTCTATGTATTTGTTTACTTATATTTTACTATATGCATTTACATACCCATTTATTTATGTATTCCGGAGTTTGTAGATACCACCCATCCCTCCTTAAAATGGATGTAAGTATATTTGTATGTACGTCTGTATTTGTTTAAGTTGTATATGTTTTTGGATATGTGTATATATTTATGCAGGCATGTGTGTGTATATACATGTATATGTGTGTGTGTTATTGTATATGTATACATATATGTACATATATATATATATATGTATATGTATGTGCGTGTGTGTATGTATGTACTTGTATGTGTGCATTTGTGTGCCTGTATGTATGTATATGTATGTGTATGTATATATATTGTGTCAGGTCATGTCATATGCTACTGGTACCATGTAACCCAGTACTACCTGCCACATCGTCGGGTACACCGGCGACTAAACTGGTTCCCACACCAGACTTGTTTGGTGAGGAGGGCGGCTTGTCTCCCTGAAGGATTAAAAACAAAACCTTCCAAAGGGCAAATGAAATCTTTTTCTGGGTCAACGGCCAACTAGCAACGTGTATATTTGTGTGTGTATATGTGTGTTGAGGTAGAGAGGGCTCCCGTAAGCCGTATTGAAGGCAACCTTTCTAGGAGGAGCAAATCTCTGATTTAAAAAAAAAACATAAAGCGGGAGATCAGTGCCGGCATTAAGCTGGTCTGCAGTTTAATTTGTTGCTGGCTATCTTCTTGCTCTTGCTTGTTGCTGGATCTCAACATTTTGAACCGAAAGAGAGACTTAGCTGTCGTACAAAGCTAAGACTCTGTAATATTATATTTGTATAGATACTCCCTCAGACATTTGGGTCATGGGTTTTAAATGTCTGAGGGAATGGCATTCGTCTGACAAGACGTTGCAATCATCATGTATATATATATATATATATATATATATGTGTGTGTGTGTGTATATATGTATATAAAGGTTTTTTTTTTAAATTTAACTTTTTAATTTTCAATTTTTAATTTATTTATTTTCATTTTTTTTTTAATATAATAGACGCTCTATTTCACAAACTTAGCCATTTATTTTTTGTCTGACTCGTGTTTCAATCTGGGACTTTCACGTGCATATTTATGTTGACCTATTTATTAACGCTAGCTTTCGCGCTTTTTGTCTGGGTCAGTTTGACCTTGCTTTTCAAATTTAAAGTTTCACCGTTTTTCCGTATTGTTTTTTTTCTTTTTTTTAACCTTAATTTACTTGATTCCTCCGGCCTTGGCAGACGTGTTTTAAATGTTCTCTTCTGTGGTTTTTCTGTGCACGTTTGAACTTTTCTTTTAATGATTTGGAACTCATTTCATTTGTGATTTTTTCCAAGGAATTCTGCCTTTTGGATCATTTTGGACCATTTGGAACTTACCTGTTGGATTGGAATTTTGTTTAATTCGACCGTGTTTGGATTTTACCATTCTTGGATTTTTTAATCTTCACCGGACTATCCATTCATGTGAAATCTTTTTATCATTTTTCTTTTACCTCCTACTCCCCTTACCTCACCTTTTTTTTTAACCAAGTAAGATCTGTGACTTATTTGTAGTTTCACTAAATACTTTTACATGCAAAATCTGATCCCGCATTTTGCTAATTCCTGCCCTCTGATGAGAAGGAGAGTATTTCTTCGAAACTCCGCGGATTACGGACTATCCACTTATCTTGTGCTTCCTTTTTTAAAATTAAATATGTTTGTAACTCTTTTTCAAGATGTCTTTTAACATGTTTTATTAATCATTTGTTCATATATATATATATATATATATATATATATATATATATATATAAGAGAGAGAGAGAGAGAGAGAAATGTGTGGGTCTGTGTGTATGTGCGTGTGCGTTACTGTGAGAGTGAGTCTTTACGATATCAATGACATTAGTTCTCTTCTTATGTTGAGCAATTATTTCTTCTAATAAATCTTTAAATATTTTATTCTCAGATCACTCCTAACACATTCGAACGCAGTCATCATCAAGGGAAATCATCAGAAACAAATTTAATGTTCGAAATGAAATATAGTACTAGATATTCTTTCGGTATTTATCTTGTAAACGGATATGAAATATTAACACTTTGTGAGGAAATGGTTTATATACTCCTTCATGAATGCTTTATCATCGCCTTTATTAAAGGCCCCAAAGGAAGTACGATTGATCAATCGAGTTCATACGCAATGCAGAAGACATCACAATATTATCATCGGATGAATGCACGCATACTCACGTGCTAATCGGAAAGAAATATCGTCAAAAAGCTTAGTAAATCCGAATCAAACTCAAAAATTGATACGATATTTCACGGATGTCCAGTGAGAAAACCGGATTACATTTTCTACTGGGACAGTAACAGAAACTCACGGACAATAGAATATATTGTGATAAACAACAGCTGTCTTAGTACGCTTGTGTATGATCATGATTTTCAGCTGTTTTGAATTGTTTATTATTTCTCATTTTTCCTCAGTTAATCTCAAGTTATCAAGAAAGAATACGGTCTATTTTGGGCCCACTCTCTCTTTATGAAATTCACATGTTGAATTGTATATAATCGTTTTTATCCTTTGTTTTTTTTTTTCATTTGTATTGATATATCAAGTCAGCCTCCAAATAATGTTGGATCATCAGAAGAGAATTCGAAAAGTTTCCGGGCCCTCTTTCCCGACCGCATTTTTGTGTATTTAAACCGACCTCACTGATGTGTCGCCACATTATCTGAATAACTTTTAAATAAACTACAATATATTTTATAATGGAGCGTTTCCTGTTTCGAGCAACTGTTTCACGTTTCACTTATCGTTTAAATGTTCTAATGTGTGGTCTGACATATTTCTTGAGTTAAAACGCGCTTGTATTGAAGAGAATGAAAATGACTGATTAAAATGAATAAATAAATAAATAAATAAATATAAATTAGTAAATATAAATAAATAAAATAATAAACAAATAACAAAATCAAATATGAAAATTATGTTGTTTTTTTTCATTTGGAGTCACAACCTTTTAAAGCCTGAATATAAGGTTGTAGTATAGTAAGTACAAATGAAGTAAATGGTTAGAATTCTATGATTTAAGAACTTTACACTTGATTGGAACTCTACCATGTTGTATTCAACTGGGAATCAGGCAGGAGCTGCTAGAAAGGACTTGTCCTGCCTTGATAGAGTTCAAAATAGACTTCGTAGCCTCGTAGGAGATGTCCTTTTCTCCTCCTTACAACCTCTATCTCACAGAAGAGATGTTGCGAGTTTGTCTCTGATGTATCGTTATTTTCATGGAAAGTGTTCGACTGAGCTTCAATCTATGGTCCCCCCTCGCCAAACTTTCACAAGAAACACTCGTCTAGCTGTAAACACTATCAATAATTTCCCCCACTCTTTATCTGTGCCTAAACCTAAACATAGATTCCATGAACAAAGCTTCTTTCTTAGAACTGCACGCCTGTGGAATTGTCTTCAGTTTTCCTGCTTTCCGGCTGACTACAATATGGTTGTGTTCAAGTCTAAGGTAAATAAGTTCTTGATGAGCCGTTCCATATAAGTTATTAAATTTACCAAATTTTCATTACTAATGATTACTATATTGACCAACTTCTACTGTACACTCTTTAACCCTTATCCTTGAGTGGCCTCTGGGCCTTGATAATGTGGTGATGCCTTTGTAAAAAAAAAATTAAAAAAAAAAATAAAATAAAACGTTCCCAATAGGTGGGCAATTCTGGGACAGAAATTTTGTTTATATAATTTGCATTAAGATTCAAGCATAGTAAGAAAGTGTGGGACAATCCTATATTGTAGTTGCAGCTAGTCGTATGTTTTTTTTTTAGTTCGTCTGGGGGTAACCATTAAAATAAATAAATATACTCACAGATTAAACTATTATGTAGACATTTGCAACCTGATTATCACGCAGTGTTCCTTTTTACTCATAGCCACATTGGACATTGTTCGGTTATCTCTATGTGGCATGCACTGGGTGAAACACTTTGTTAGCTTTTGATTCTCGGCTGACTTAAAAGTTTATATGAATAGCCCGTCAAGAAAACGTTTGCTCAAAATTAAACAGCTCGAGGGTTACAACTCCCGGGTCAGATCTCTTTTAAGACTTGTCTGCGGTATGCGGTTTTGATATTGTTTTTACAGCCGTCTCTCATAAGTTCCATTGATTTCAAGCAAGATTATTCTTTTATATTATTCTTGACGACAGAACCATATCTGGCCGTTACCCCTTTTTTCTTACAATTTTGGGGTAATTATTGTGCCACACAAGGAGTTCTGCGGCGACTATAATATCGTAATCTATTCCAATCGATTCGAATATGTCCGCCAGGTATTAGTAATGAACCAATTATACGCTTAGATCCGACTCACATTTTTAGTCCCTCGGCAAAAAGAAAAACGCGTGGCTCATGTAAGCTGCTTCAAGCTTCATGTGATTTCCGATTAGTAAAATTGCGTGTCCAAAAAGTCACTGAAGATTTGAAAATCTTTGTCATTTAACCATTTATGACTATTTTTTTTTTAATTAAAGACATTTTACACAAAATATATTGGAAAATAATTACTGATAAGCCTAGAATTGAATTACACACGTTGTAACATTGTTTTACCAACATCAGAGGTATATTGTTTTTACTCAAATAACTTATCGACGGCATTTCCATGAAAAGATAGCCCAACTAACAATGCAATTCGAAACGTTGTGAAGGAGTCTATGTTTACGGGCTCAAAACGCCGCAAGAATTGAAGGAAAACATTAGAAACGAAATAACGGAGTTAAATTGTAATCCATAGATCCTGCAGTCATGAATACTGTTTTGGAAAGAGCAGAAATGTACCAATCTGAAAATGGGCAACATTTAAGCCAGATTGCGTTAAAAATTACAGAAAGATATCAAAATCATTTAAGAACGTGGAATTCAAGATGGGAAAAAGCAATCAAGCTAGCCTTAAAAGCTGGTGAAACATATCGCGATATCAACTAAGTGTTTAGGCTTGGTACCACGAGTAAACGCACAACACATACTAGTGTACGACATACCGTGGCTGCAAGAAAGTTTTTGACGATAACGAGCGTAATGGTTGGCCATCGGATGTTGACATCGATCAGTAAAGAGCCTTAGTCCAAGTTAATTCACGCAAATTTCTTCGAGAACTTGCTTCTGAACCAGACGCAATGCTTAAACCGATGTCCAACCACTTAAAAAAGATTGCAACACAAAAATGTTGATAACTAGGAGCCTCACAAATCGATATAAAAACGTCGTTATGAAGTGCCATCTTCTCTTCTTTTTAGCAACAAAACCGACCCGTTCCTTGACCTGGTTATGACTTACGACGAAAGTTAATTGTTTATGACAACAGGCGACGCCCAGCTAAGTGGTTGGACGCTGACGGAATTCAACCACACTTACCTTAGACAGAATTTCACCAAAAATAGAACATGCTGAACGATTTGTTGTCGTTTTTTTTTTTTTTTACAGAGTGGTAACCATTTATCAAGTCCCGGAAGCCACTCAGGGATAAGTGTTATTGCAAGTACATTACGTTAGTGTGGAGATTTGATGAAGTGTTTACTTAAGGGGGCGGTTCATCAGGAATTTGTTAACGTTGGACTTGAACACATCCAAATTGTAGTCAGGTGGGAAGCAAGGAGGCGGAACAGAGTTCCACAGGCGTGCATTTCTAAGAAAGAAGCTTTGTTCCTGGAATCCAAGTTTGGATTTAGCCACAGATAAAGAGTGGGGAAGTCACGAAGTCTATTTTGTACTCTGTCAAGGCAGGATAGGTTGTTTTTAGCAGCTCCTGCCCAGGTATGGCAGCAGTATTCCATCCTTGGACGTACTTAGCTTTTATATAGATAGATAATTGCATCAGTAGTGAAATATCTTCTGGAGAGGTAGAAGGATTCCACCATTTTTCCAGCGACCTTGGCAACAGACTTGATGTACGTGTTCCATTTCAGATCAGGAGTAAAGGACAAACCCAGAAGCTTGTCAAAACACGGGGCCTCTTCCAGACGAGAGCCATCCATCCCAATTGATTCCAGATTCCAGATGGGGATCAGAGCGTTGATGATGTAAGGATAGGAGTTTTGTTTTTGATGCATTAAAGGTAACCAGCCACGTCTTCCCCCACTGAACCACGCGCTCGAGATCAGAGGAGAGAGAATAAGAGAGAACTTTGTCATTTACAGCCTTTGATGTGTTGCCGTAGATGGTCCTGTCATCAGCATAGATGTCAACGAATGATTTTAGTATGTGTTTAAGGAGGTCATTGGTGTAGATCAGGAAGAGAGTTGGGCCCAGGATTGACCCTTGAGGGACTCCAGCATTAATACTGCAGGCCTCTTATTTTTATCCACCGACCACTACTCTTATGGGCCTATCGGAGAGAAATGATTTAATGATTGAGAAAACATTTCCAGTTATACCGTAGCTGGAAATCTTGTGAAGTAGACCCTTATGCCATACCTTGTCGAAGGCTTTTGATATGTCAAGAGCAATTGCCCTAGAAAGGAAGCCTTTGTCAAGAGATTCACTAATCCTGTGAGATATAACTGTCAGTACATCTGCAGTAGATATTGCAGAGCGGAAACCATATTGTGTGTCACTAAGAAAATTGTTTCTGCTGAGGTGGTTTACTATTTCTCTATTTAATATGGATTCCAGCAACTTACTCATAATACACAGGAGACTTATTGGTCTGTAGTGAGAGGGAAATGACTTATCACCTGAATTCTTAGATACAGGTCAAACTGATGAGGTCTTCCAGGGAGTCGGAAAGCACTTCTCCTTAAGGCAGCGCTTAAAAAGTTTCGTAAGTATGGGAGAAAGTTCTGGTTGAAGCTTTTTTAACACTATAATTGGGATGCTATTAGGGCCAGTTGCTTTACTGGAATCAAGGTTCTTGATTAGCTTGGCGACCTCATGCACGGATATTTGTATGTTACTTAGCGTGTTCTGTGTTATAGGAGGAAATATTGGGAGTTGATGGCCTTCGTCGCATAGGGTAGAATTAGCTGCAAAGTTCTTTGCAAATAGTTTGGCCTTGCCACATGCTGACGAGATGACCTCTGGTCCATTGATAATGGTTGGGATAGAACGCACACTTCTGTTCAGGATCCTATTTGTTATTTGCCAAAATTGGTGGGAACCAAGCTGCTGATCAGCTACCTTGGATTTAACAGATTTGACATATAGCTCTCTTGCATACAGTGGTTGCTGGCAGTCCTGAAAACATCTTTAGTCTCAGTGCATCTATTACGTTGGTAGCTATGGAAAAAGTGATTTCTGTGCGCGATAGCAACAGCACATCCTGGGGAGAACCATAGCTGGCTGTTAGGTTTTTGTTGTAATTTTTAGGTATGAATTGGTGTATGCCTACACTTAACCATTCGGGCAGATCTGTTACTATAGAGGACACTTCCTTTTTAACATGGAGTGCAGAGGTAAATCAGATATGAATGTACGGAAGCTTCCCCAGTCAGCCATAGAGTATCGGTATACAGTACGGTGGAGGGGTATGTCTGGGGACTTAATACAGTCTGCGACCGGCCCTGTCCGTTACAGTTTTTTGAATGCAGAGGAAAACCATTACGGCGTAGATGTATTGTCAATAAATTAATTAAATGCATTGGAAACTTTTACAACACTCAGT
Source organism: Euprymna scolopes (assembly GCF_053919585.1). Lineage (NCBI taxonomy): Eukaryota > Metazoa > Mollusca > Cephalopoda > Sepiida > Sepiolidae > Euprymna > Euprymna scolopes. The sequence goes on along the minus strand of NC_136492.1, from coordinate 12,406,260 downwards.
ATTAGTCAACAGAAAGACCCAATTTCCCTTCGTGTGTTACTAAAACGACCCTGCCGAAGTTGGACAATATGGGCTACGAAACTCTGCCCTATACGTCATGCTCTCCAGACCAGTCACCTACCGAATTCTACTTTCCAAGCCTCTCGAAAACTTTGTATCAAAAATGCTACAAAAACCTAGACCATTGCAAAAACGTATCTAATGACTTAATCGTCACCAGAAGGTACGGTTTTTACGTTATTAGCACAAATACGCTCGTTTACGTTGGCAACAATGTGTTGATACTAAAAGTCCTTATTTCATCCAGTACATTCCTGTTTGACTCAAGATATTTTCATCTAGATTTAAAAGATAAAAACGGCAAGAACGGTCTTGTCAACCGGATAGACGCAGCAAGAACAATAGGTCTAATACGTGAACTAAAAATAGAAAAGGTAATGAATTTAAGAGTCGATTTTTCCTAAATATGAATAAATGTATAATGATTAAATAACGAATGTTTAAATATAAAATGCTATTATTGCGTAAATAATAAAAGAAAACACGCTTCGTTTGTAAGCTTCAACGTATTTCTCGCTGCATTTTTCCGTTAACTGATGACAATGTTCTATAAAGAATTTCATACACGTTATCAATACTATCGCTCTTGTTTTATTTATTTTTTTTTGGAAAATATTTCTGTCGTTTTTTTTTATTTCGATAACCCGTTATCGCTTGTCTAAACATAACGTATGGACATTTGCATCTTCGAGGCAATTTTGCTTTTCATCTAATTTTAACTGTTTTTTTTTATTTATTTTCTATATTTTCTGTCATGTTCATCACATTATAGCCTTTACATTTTGTTCTTTTATTTTAAAATTATTTTTTGCGCGTATATTGAATCCTTAATTATGTTTCTTTTCCTGTTAACCGTTTTTTTTCAGTAACTATTCACACTATACAGTCATTTTTTAAAGAATTGAATTACTCCATTCAAATATATTTATACAAAAAGAAATTAAAAGTAAAATAAAAATAATAATAAAATATCTCCTTATTGTTCGCTCGAGTTCAAACCAAGCCGTTAATTGCCCATTGTACGACAATGACAATGAAACATTCTACTCTTGAATAAATTCCTCATTTTCCTTTTAAAATAAACATATTTTTTGAAAGACATTTATTTCAAAAAAGACATTTTTGCAGACACGACTAATTTAGCGCAAGTAACCTACTTGTCAATTCTTTTATCATTATGTTACATGATTGGTCCTGGCAACGCCAAGTTAGCTGGCCGATTATTATTACCATCGTTAGTGATATTTGTAAAAATAGAAGAAAAGATATGAAAGGTATTTGAAGAAAAAATTATGTATTTGAAAAAATTCGCAAATATGTGTACTTGCTAAAAATAATTGTTAGCTTTTAAAACAAACATAAAAAGAAGATACGTTGCGGAGCTGGATCATCCGATTTGTGTCTTTGGTCACGTATGATAAATTACGTAACAGGATAGTTAGAGATACGTTTAGCGAGCTAAACTCGTAACCAGACGAGACGGGAGTCTGTACTCCAAGGTTCTGGATCACTAAAGATCGCTATTCTATATATATATATATAGACGGGTAATTCTAGGGATTTCAATCTGCTCATAAAAGCTCTGTTTAACAGCCATGTTTCAGTCAATGATACTTCCTCAGGCGACTTTGAACCCATCGTCGCCGCAAAGAAAAATGGACAAAAATTGAAAAAAATATTGAAAAAAATTGAATAAAAGGGATCTTAAAAAGAAATTACTATAAAAAATTGCCAGCTCTCTAAAAAAAGGTAGATAAAAAAATTGAGAGACCGCATTTTTGGAAAATTATTTAAAAATAGTTTAACAGCTGGGTATAAATAAGAAACGATTAAAGTGGCTCATAATTTTTCCTGGAACTGTGAATTTATTAGGAGGCTGGGTATGGAGGGGTGTTTATTAACTGACTTTTACGTGTCAGAAAAATAAGTTTGTAAATGTGTTCGTTGACATAATGAGTCGCGTGTTAGGGAGGGGTAAGGTAATAGAGAGAGAAGAAAAAAAAAAGAAAATTGTCACTGGAGAATGAAAAAGTTAATAGACTAATGTAGGCATATTCATACCGAAACATACATCCATATACATCCATACGCACAAAATATACCCACACGTACGTACGTGTGCACAGATAAACACACACACACACACACACACACACACATATATATATACATACAAGAATATACACACACAAATACACATCTACGCACACATTTTTACATGGAGTTCACCACTTATCAAGGCCCAATGGCCACTCAGGGATAAAGGTTATTGTGTGTACAGTAATCAAAGGGATAGTGTAGCAATAGTATTGGAGGATTGGTAAGGTGTCATTACTTAGGAGGGGGCGATTCATCAGGAATGTGTTTGTGTTGACTTGAAGACATCAAGTTTGAAGTCGGGAGGGAAACAGGCAAGCGGAAAAGAGTTCCACGGGCGTGCAGTTCTAAGAAAGAAGCTTTGATCATGGTATCTACGTTTTGATTTAGGCACAGATAGGGAGTTGGGAAAATTTTTGACGGTGGTTTTAGCTAGTCGGGTGTTTTTTTAGAAAGATTGGCGAGGGGGGACCAGAGAATGGACCTCAGCCGAGCACCTGCCATATATATATATATATATATATATATATATATATATATATATATATATATATATATATATATATATATATATAAGCGAGATAAAGACACAGATTAAAAGTCAGGTGAAATATCCTGATAGATATTACTTTAAGGTAATACATTCAAGGTGATCTTAGCCAAAAAATGTAATGCGCAATATTTAAAAATAGAGCAATATATAAGTTATATGGGATTACTGCCTTCGCGCCTGAACGACTATTCTGCCGACCTGGCAATAATACCCCGGATATATCGTACTCCTTCAGATAATGGACTGCCCAGGTTATGTGAAATTCCTTCTCCTATAATTATTTTCCTATAATTATTATTAACCACCCAAAAAACTTTTCCAATATATGTGCTGAAAAGCAAAATACGTGTTTATTCACAGCTAAACATTTTGCTCGCCGCATTTCATTTCCTCTGTTGATGTGAGCCATTATTAAAAATCCATGAATTAAGGAAATTAACATAACTCCCTTCTATATATTCCTTGTTTTCATATTTTGATTTTCAGAATTTAACTTTAACCATTAAACCTATATATATATATATATATATATATATATATATATATATATATATATATATATATATATATATTCATATATATATATATATATATGCATATATATGTCTACTTCCTTTAATGACATAATTAATATACGAAAATATAATTTTATGCGCTAATTTTCAGTATTTACATCAACAGTGCTCAATACATAGGTGGAGCTAGGTAGTAAGTTATAAAAATATACATGGCAATTAAGTTACATATAATATTCCGGGTTTATTCTAGTGAAAATTTGTCAGGCTTATTTGATGACGAATTCTCACGAGAATGTACCGCGGTATATTTTGTCTAGCTTAATTTTCATATAGATTTTTATAACTTACTATATATATATATATATATATATATATATATATATATATATATGTATATATATATATATATATAAATATATATATATACATATGTGTGTATGTATATATAAATATATATATATATAAATATATATATAAATATATATATAAAATGTATATATATAAATGTATATATATAAATATATGTATATAAATATATATATAAATATATATATATATATATAAATATATATAAATATATTTATATATATAAATATATATATATATATAAATATATATATATATATAAATATATATATTTAAATATATATATACATATATATATATATATATATATATATATATATATATACATATATATATATATCGTGCGTCTAAAAACAATTGAATAATGCAAAACTTTTTCTTAGTTCTTTAGTTGAGTAATTTTTTTAAACAAATAAATGTTAAGTATCGGGATCTGTGGAAATTCCACAGGGGACTGATTCATATGTAATATACTGATGATGGCATTCTTTAGATAGTCAGTATAAATGGAAACGCTCTGATATTATTGTAGCTATTTTGTTAAAACTTCAAAAGTATTTATCCAAGCTAGCAGGGGCGCCCGGCGTTGCCAGGTGGTATAATCCCCTTATTTATTATATTTAGGTCTTGCAGATTTCGTATATATTATTATAGAGTAAATGTATTATCTTTTTTTTATATATATTATATTATTAGTTGCGATTTCAAAATAGAAAACTATACCTATATGACTTGTGTTCTTCAGCTTGAATCAAAACTGAATCCCAAACTTATTAATATATATATATATATATATATATATATATATATATATATATATATATATATATATATATATATATATACAGTGATGATCATATTTATTGGCACGGTAAAATAAAAGTTAAATTTTGTCTAATAAATTCTAAAAAAGGGATTAAATTAAAGAAAATAACAAAGTATATTATGTATTTTTAACTGGTCTTTCCGATGCAGCAATCGGGTTTTAGAAAAAATAAATAACAAAGGAACAACAAACATAACTGCAAAACCCCCTTGTTCAAAATTATTGGCACGATTTATTTAATGATCAATTGTATAGCCTTTGGCCTTGATTACCTTCCTCAGTCGCTTTTCATAGTTTACAACCAAGTTGTTGCACTCTTCAGTAGTAATTTTAGCCCACTCTTCCTGACAATAATCCTCCAATTGAATAAGATTCTTAGGCTTCCTTTGCATTACCCTCAATTTTAATGTTCTCCATAAATTTTCAATTGGATTAAGGTCTGGGCTTTGTGATGGGCACTCCAAAACATTAATATGATTGTCCTCAAGCCATTTCTTAGTCAGTTTAGCCGAATGCTTTGGGTCATTATCTTGCATGAACCACCAACGACGACCAAGTGAGAGCTCTTTAGCAGAGTCTTTCAGGTTTTCATCCAATATTTTAACATAATCTTCCTTTTTTATGCTACCTGTGACCTTAACAAGTCGCCCTGGTCCAGAGGCAGCAAAGGATCCCCAAAACATCAAACTGCCTCCACCGTGCTTCACTGTGGGTATGGTGTTCTTAGGCAGGAAAGCTTCGCCAGATTTTCTGTAAATATAAGACACTTTATTATGGCCAAATAACTCTATTTTCGTTTCGTCAGTCCATAGAACACGTTTCCAGAATGCAACATCTTTATCAATATGACGTTTTGCAAAGGCTAGCCTTGCTTTCAGGTGCATAGGCTTCAATAAGGGAGTCTTTCTCGGACGACATGCTTTTAAACCAGCTCTCTTCAAAACTCTACCAACTGTATGTCGAGATACATTCACTCCAGAGGTGCTCTGTTCATCAACAATCTCCCCAACAGAGATCCTTGGGTTTTGTTTTACTTGTCGAACAATTTTCCGTTCATCTCTTGGGGAAAGAATCCTTTTTCTCCCTCTACCCTCTAAACTCATAACGTGGCCTTACGATTTGAACTTGTTTATTATGGCTCTAACAGTGGATTTGGGAAGGTTTAGCTTCTTTGAAATCTTATCATAGCCCTCCCCATTGGTATGGCATGCTACAACAAGCTTCCTGACGTCTTCGCTGTGTTCCTTAGTTTTAACCATGGCGATTGAAAATTATAATTTAATCACTTATAATAGTTTAAATAAATCACTATCTAAAAATTATCTGAAAAAAAATATTCACTGAATTAGCGTTAAACAAGCATAATATGGCTATAAAAAAGTTCAGAAAGCACGTAAACCGGAAATTGATTGATATTATACTGATACTAAAAGAAAAACAAAGCCGTGCCAATAATTTTGAACAATGGTTTTTTGCAATTATGTTTGTTGTTCCTTTGTTATTTATTTTTTCTAAAATCCGATTGCTGCATCGGAAAGGCCAGTTAAAAATACATAATATACTTTGTTATTTTCTTTAATTTAATCCCTTTTTTAGAATTTATTAGACAAAATTTAACTTTTATTTTACCGTGCCAATAAATATGATCATCACTGTATATATATATATATATATATATATATATATATATATATATATATATATATATATATATATACACATATAAAACTTTAGTTCCTTCAGTTATAATCGGAACTGAACCAAAATTATTTTTGATACATTTTTTTACAAAAAAAAAAAAAAAAAAATAGATTACTCAGGTGACATCACTTAAAATCGAAACCGAACCAAGACTTATGAAGAATACTTAATAAAATTATTTTTATTTTGATACAGTATTGGAGTGCCATTAGCTATAATCGAATTATTCATAATAAGTAAATGACTTCAGTGCACTCAGCTATAATCCAAACCGAAATTAAAACTGATGCAGAATGCTTGGTAAAATTATTTATTGCAAGAAATTAGGGTACATAACAGTTAAACGACCCGGATGTAAGCGTAACACAGAAACACACACACAAACATTATCGTATTAATATATAGATTGTTTTAAATATCTGTAACTCATTATTAACTGAGCACTTTCAAATATTTTTGGTTTTCTTAACGATCTTGCATTCTTTGGGAAAGCCGTCTCTTTTCTTTGCGACTGACGTGTGTTATCTATAAGCACACGCTGTAAACAATGCGTGGTTTTCTATGATTCATGTTCATGTATCTACAACTTTCTATCTCATCCCGATTCATACTATTCTCTAAGTTCAAAAAGACATTAACAGCAAAACAATACATCGCAGACAGAAATAAAGCCGACCGATAGAATCCTGTTCGATATAAAATTCGCCAAGATATTAATTCCCACACTTAACGTTCAATGGAGAAGTTAAGCAAGAAAAACTGACGCGATTGGTTTTGACACGGAGCGGGCAAAATCGATAGCGCCTATGTACTTGATAGTAACGAAAAGAACGCTTCTCCAATATCGATCAGTGCTTGCATCATTTAAAGGCTTCTCAAATATATTGTCAAGCACTTTCCGTGCGTATCGATTTCTATATGAGGCGAAGAGCATTCTAATACTTGGATTGAAGTTGCCACCATATTTTTTGTCGAATATTTTGTATCATGCTATGTTTTTTTATTATTCTATTTAGTTAGATATTTTGTAAGATTTTACAGTGTTTGCTTTTATGCAATATATTGTAAATCAGTATTAATTTGTTTTTTTAGCAATCTCATTATGTTACAAGAATAATATGTTTATATTTTTTTTTACTTTATGAGGACAAAAAACATGTTTTCTCTGCCGAAGCGGCTTTTAGGTTTCCACTGTTCAGAATGCTTTTTATTTATTTTTTTCCTGAAGTGTAAATATAGTTTGCATATTCCTTTCTGTTTGTATTTAATATACACTGCTATATATAAATACAAATTCAACCAATATCTGCTTAGAATCGTGAACGAAACAGTGATACATAGCATATTGTTATTGTATTGACGATGTATAACGCCTCGGCAAATTGTTGTTGAAAATCAAAACGCGATCGAAATTTCTTTTCATATGAGTAATGTTACAACGTAACAGCGTCATGGGAACCATGTAATTTCCCCGTTACAATTCGTATGCGCTTCGAAGTAACTTAATATTGTATATCGTAAGCGCGCGTTTTCGGAATACAATTCTGATAGGAGCAGAACTGAACAAAATCGTTATCTTCTCGTTAAGCTATATTGATGTATTTATATGCTGAGGTAATAGGAAATAACTGTTTGTCGAGGAATTATCTCTCTTCCCCCTCATCTCTCTCCCTCTATACACACACACACAGACACACACACCCACACCCACACACATATATATATATATATATATATATATATATATATATATATATATATATATATATCAGACAAAACAGATGAAATAGAAAAGGACTGTAAATATCGTGTATTTTTGTTCAAATAACTTTTTTTTTAAATTGTATATTTTACTGTAAAAATTAAAATACAAAACACACCCTATATATATATATATATATATATATATATATATATATATATATATATATATATATATACTAGCAAAAGTATCCGTCGCTGATTAGATTCAAAAACAGCTAATAGAAAGTGGACTCTGATTTATGAAAGTTTTATAGGTTATGAAAAGGAAGGGTTGTAAAGAGATAGCTTCGAATTTGGGGGTATCAAAACCAAAGCAAAATATGATGAATGGAAAAATAAAATAGATAAACCCATAATTTTTTTATATCATACCTGTTCACACTGAAACACTTATCACAATATTCTGTGGATCTATATTAAAAAAAAAATTGTTAAACTTAGTGACATATATTCATTCTATCAAGTTCAGGTTCGAACGAACACCTCATAATTTTATTATACCATATTTCTAAAAACTGAAACCTAATTATCAAAGTATACTTACGCAGATAGATATGAAAAGTCTTAATTAAAGTGTGTGCCTTTTTCCATTCTATGGAGGCCAGGCGCGAACGCAGACCCCACAATTTTATTATACTATCCTTATTTAATTTATATCATAATTATCAAAGTATTATTATGGACGTCTATATCAAAAACGCCTGTAAACTTTTTTTTAAATTTTTTATTTCCATACTTTGTTGACCAGACGCGAACGCATACCCCACAATTTTAATGAACCACCGTTCTACCAGATCAAACATATCCATTCCTGTGTCTCAAAACATCTTCTATAATTATATGTAATCAGATATTTTAAAATAGTCAACCATGTAGGAGCCTATTCGTGACCAGACACACACACATACGCACACACATTCAGCTTTATATATATATATATATATATATATATATATATATATATATATATATATATATATATATATATATATATACGATTAAGAAAATGCTAAACAATATTGTTTGTAACACCATAAATTTTGAGATGATCATTGGTTATTGGTACTATTTGGCTTCCTCGGACTATTTTCTCATCTTGATTGTCATCTTCCGAGAATATTTGTCAATATAACCTTCGACCTACCTAAAGTCTCCCTCAACGAGCTCAGGAATGTTTCTGTACCTTTCTGGAATTTGGACGGAATTCCGAACGGGGCCGTTTATTTACTTCACACAAGACACAACTGAAGAAGATCGGAGATCATATCGATCGAAACATTGTGAAAATACCACCGAAGATAAGAACAATACTGATGTTAAAGAAAAAAAAATATTTATAATTACTAACGCATTTCAGAAGTAATTTCTTAAAGTTGAACAATGTCTAGTTTATAAATTAATAAATAATTAATAAGTTAATAAAATAGGTAGACTGTCCTTATGCCAGCCCACGATTTGCGGTGATTTGACCACAATTAATTATATAAACGTTTTGCCTGTATTTGTTATATATATAATTTTCTTTTTATTGCATTTTCACCCCAAACAAAGCACATTGTCATTTTGTTGTAGGGTGTTACTATCAGGGACATAAGCCTCAGGGGTACTGTGTAGGAAGTTTGACAGTAATATGTGGGTTCACGTTACACTTGAACTTTTACATCTCAGTACAGTCGGGGAAGCAGGGACCCGGAAGGGGATTCCAAAGTCTTGCTGTTTGGGGAAGTAACTACTAGAGTAGGAGGCTCTCTTACATCTAGTGATCTCTACTGTGAAGGGGTGGGATTTAGGTGCTTGTCGGATTTGTCGGGGGTATTTACGTCGAGGAGACACAAGTGCTTGCAGTTCGTCAGAGCATTCACCGTTAAAATACATGTAGAACAGGCAGAGGGATGCAACATTTCGTCGATGTGACGGAGGCTGAAGTTTAGCTGAAAGTTCAGGACCTATCAGATTGCCGACACTCTTTTAAACCTTATCTAGGAGCGAGAGACTAGGGCCAAGATCAAAATGTAGTATCTGTTCCAGCAGATACTGCAAGCAAAGACCATATGTGGGGTAAATTCCACATATAAGACCTTGGTCAATGTAGGGGCAACCCTTCATACCATTTTCACTATCCAGCTCCCCTACTCCCCGGGGAGTTGGTCCCCATTTCCCCTTCACTCCTCACTTTAAAAATCGGCATTGTGCTTAATTTGCTCGATGGGGGAACAAATAAATAGCCTTGTGCCTAATTTGCTCGGTGGGGGAGCAAATAAATACAACCCGCCTTCTTCGCAAGAAGAGAAACCTCTGTGGCCTTCGAGCCAAGATCAAAGTGTAGTATCTGTTCCGCCAGATACTGCAAGCAAAGACCATATGTGGAGGCAGCCCCACATATATGACCTTGGTCAATGTAGGGGCAACCCTTCCTACCAATTGTCACTATCCAGCTCCCCTACTCCCCTGAGAGTTTGTCCCCATCTCTCCTTCACTCCTCACTTTAAAAAACGTCCTTGTGCCTAATTTGCTCGAAGAGAGAGCAAATAAATACAACTCATCTTCTTCGCAATGTTCTCAATGGAATTGTTCCAACTCATGTTTGAAGTAAACTAGTTTAGTCTTGCCAGCATTGAAGGTGACCATCCATTTTGTCCCCATTCCAACGCGGATCGGAGGTCTTCCTTTAGTGTTTCTGCCATTTCTTTAGATATGTGTTCATTTGTTTTCCTGTCGTGTCTGTTATAGAGCGTGGTGTCGTCAGCTTACATACCCATCTCACAGACAATTTTGTCAGGGAGGTAATTTATGAATATTAGGAATAACAGAGATCCAAGTATAGATCCCTGAGGCACTCCTGCATTTTTATCATATGGTTTAGATGTACGACCGTCAAGGACAACCTGGATTTTCTTTCATCTAAGAAGGATCTAATTATGTATTCTTCCAGTGATGCCGTATGAACTGATTTTCTTCATACCGTACCCTGTCAAAAGCCTTAGATATATCTAGAGCTACCGCTTTACCCTCCCTCGCTTTGTCCAGTGCCTGGTATATACGTTCTGAGATTACAGTTAGAATGTCTGCTGTGGAGCGGGCTTGCATAAATCAATATTGTTGGTCAGTCAGATGTTAAGCATCAGTAAGGTGATGGACTAGAGCTTGGTTAATTATGGTCTGAAATACTTTGACGAAAAGTGGGAGGAGGCTAATGGGGCAATAATTTACTGGGTCAGTTCTTTCGCCAGAATTCTTGAAAACTGGCACTACAGAAGCAGTTTTCCAGCAGGAAGGAACACAATATTCATTAAGGCATTTGTTGTAAAGTTTGGAGAGAACTGGAGCTTCTTTACCGTCGCACATTTTTAATAGCACAGCCAGGATGAGATCAGATCCACATGCTTGTGCAGTGTCAAACTTTCTTATGATAGCAAGCACCTGAGAAAAGAGGTGATTTTCAGACCGTCTAGTTTGGCGTCTGTCCGCAAGGGAAAGTCAGGGAGGGGGTGGTTAGCAGGGTTCAGTGTGCGATTGGAGGCAAACTGATTGCCAAGCATGTTAGCCTTCTCAGTTGCAGAGCAAACAACCTCATGATTGTTGGATAGGTGGGGAATTGTCGATTGCCCATTATTTACTACACTGTTATAGATTTTCCAGAGGTCTCGGGTTTCTAATTTCTGTGCTTCGATGCGTTTTTTTGGTGGTTTCAGTAAATTCTCTCTTAGCTGTAGCTATTTCTTTCTCAAAGTTATTTCTGGCTTCTATGTACTTCTGTCTGTTTGGATTGGACTAATGTTAAATTTGCAGTACGCATGCTGTCTTTTCGCTATGGCAGCTGCACAAGTTGAAGTGAACAATTGGGCGAGTGGGGTTTGTTGTAGAATTGCGTGTGGGAACATGTGCTTCAATTGCCGCTTTGAACCATTTAATGATCTCATTTGCGCATTGTTCAGCAGGAAGTGAAAATATATTTTAAAATGGAGCGTCCCTGATGAGGTCCCTGATGGCTTCCCAGTCAGCCTTTTTATAATATCTCGTTGTTTTTAGCAGTGATTCTTCAGTTCTGGCTCTAGAGTTTAGGTCGATTTCAACCATTACCACTGCATGGCCGTTGTTTCCAAGAGGGCTGCGGCCATTCCTAACACAGTTATCGGGAACTGTCGTCAGAAACAGATCAACAAGTGATGCGTGTTGTTCTTGCTGGTCTGGGAAACGGGTTGGAAACGCAACCATCTGTGATATGGAGAAGTTACGTTTTGTTGTACCGGCTGCGTCTGTGTAATGTTGGTGACGGTTGATTGTGGTCTAGAGAAAACTTTTCTAGCAAAACGAGTCAGACATGGTTTTGCAATTATGTACAAACCACTCTACTAGTGGCAATTGGCATGCACTCATGATTTCGAAAGCAGAACATAGTAGTGTGTGTATATATAAAAATAACAATTAGTAATCGCATTCATAAAACTCACCATGTCTGTCTGTCTTTCCGTCTATCTCCATATTTTCAAACTATCTCCTCCGTAACAACGAGTCACTAAGCAGCGTTAGGCGTGTCATATGATTAGATTTTTGAACCGTTCTTTTCTGGGTCTTAAGCCGGTTAAAATAGTTTTTAAGGGGTCAAAAGGAGTCAGAATTGAAAATAATTGTTATACATTATATGCATTCATCTTAGTTTAGTTTTAATCAGCTTATATGCGCGTCACTTTAGTACAGTTGAAATGTCGTCAGCTTTGAATGCTATAGTTTTGGTTTCGGTTTCGATTCCAGCTGCTGGTACACAACTACTTCTGTTTTTACTTTTGAAATCACGACTGTTATATTATATGCTAATTGTGGACGAATTAAAATATATTAAAGAGTATTTTACACCCTAGCAAAGGATGTTAAATGTAGATTATCAACTACATGTAACATCCCAATGAATGCATTGGCGATTATACTTACGAGCTTTAAAAGGCGAACCATTAAATTATACATTTAAAAATGCTAGTTTTATTTTTGCTGACTTAAAAAAAACAACCAATATTTTTGATGATGAGAAGACTTTGTGTAAAAAAACTAAGTGATAAAATTATTGTCCAAGACTTATTGTCTATCTCAATAAAAACATCGTTTCCGAAACGATCGTACAATTTATTGGTTTTGTCCGTCCTCCTTGTGAAACCGATTTTTAATTTTTAATTTTAATTCCAAATAATCAATCATCTTATTTAATATCAAAATAACTCTATCGAGCTTATTATATATCTACATTACAACGAGCACTGTTTTGTTTTCTTTTAGTTTAATTGTATTGATGAATTTACTAATGCATTGAAATATACTTTACTCTTTAGACTGTTGTCCTACTCCCCTTAATATATATATATATATATATATATATATATATATATATATATATATATATATATTTAGTATTGAAAATATATATGACAATGAGCTACCAGAGTTTCCCTCGTCTTATCTTATTGAACAATCGTCAGATAATTGGTAGAATTGATGTTGCTTTGTGCTTTAATATATCCTCGTATTACACTTTTAAGACAATCAGATTCTTTGTTATGCACGCATCAATTATTTTTCAGCCAATCAGCGTTCGTACAGCTTGTTTTTATTTTTTGTCAACGGGGATGGTGTAATTTAATTTGGGTTGATATTTATTTACATTTTATATCGGAGTAGAATATCTGTTATTTATTTATATAGTAATAACTATTATTTTAATTGATATTATAATGTGTATTATTGATATTATAATTAAGACTAGGACAGCAGCAGATTGTTCTGATTATTTTAACTCTCGAGTGCGTATTCGTTGATATATTTTATGCTTTTATATAGAGTGATGTGGATCTCGGTTGAGTAACTGTGCCTAACTCGCTCAATATGTTACCATGGCATCGGCTGATGTATATTCAGTGGGGGTCTAACAGTATTTTTTATAGTTTTTGTTGTATTTTTAACTCATTTCCCAAACTTACTGTGTTCCACACAGAATCGGGCGCCATAATAAAATTTCCAATACATAGGTAAACACTGTATGTTTTTCGAGCTGAATAAACATGTTACATAAAACAAAAACACTAAAAAAGTGTGCAGTTAGGTAGAAAAGTAATTATCTTTTCTTTTATAACATTTATTTGTTATATATTTGTTTTTTGACAACCTGTTCCAATCTATATGTATAGTAATACACACCTGCTTTGCTTTATTTTTGTAGAAGTAATAAAAAAGTGTATGGGTTCTGTTTTTTTATTTTTATTTTATTTATTTTATTTTTTTTGGTCATCCTGTATGTCCTCGCGTAAAATCCTAATACCACATCTGGGACTGAGCTCCATGAAGCAGCATTTGCCGCCTTTAAAGAGTGTAAAACTGTTTGCTTCCTTTTGTCATAGGAGAAACGTTGCGAATCTTTCTCTTCACCCGATTGGCTAGTCCTCTTAGATCATATAATTTTATCATAGGAGAAACGTTTCGAATCTTCTCTTCACCTGATTGGCCAGTCCTCTTAGATTATATAATTTTTTCATAGGAGAAACGTTTCGAATCTTTCTCTTCATCTGATTGGCCAGTCCTTTTAGATTATATAATTTTATCATAGGAGAAACGTTGCGAATCTTTCTCTGCACCTGATTGGCCAGTCCTCTTAGATTATATAACCATACTAATGCTTATCTTAAAGCAGCCTTCGGACCTTGATAAGTATTAACGCTACATATAAAAATACGTTTTCAGTATTTACTCCGACAGTGCTTGATAGTTCGTAGAGCGAGGTATTAAAATGCGAAAATATATATGCCACTGTGCTACACATAATCTTCCGAGAGAAAACAGGGACAGAGAGACAGAGAAAGATAGCAGAGAATCTGCAACAGAGATGGAAGAGAATTGTAAAGATACATCTATATGTATATTAAAGTGAACATGTAATATCTGTCTGTGTGTCTGTGTGCATTTTCCTACCAAATAATTCTGCCAATTCTCAGTCTACAGAATCGCAATTTGGCATAAGGTGTATTGAATTTGGTAAAATCTTTTTAATCAGTTGTCGGCTAGAAATGTTTCTGTTAAGGGGTCAAATTTCAATGATTTGAACTTTGAGAACTGTTCGAAACTACTCCGCCAATTTTGGGTCTTCACACTTGACATTTTAGATATAGATTACTTGGACAGGGATCTAACTTTATGATTCTTTTGGAGCCCAAAACAATAAATGCTAAGGAGTCCAAATTTGTGCCTAAGTTTTTAAAAAATTGATGTCTGCAGTCTCTACCAACTTCCTCTACGGTAGTTAACGAATACTATTATATAGAAAGGCATCACCGTACATATTCACACTTTTTAATATATACATATTCACTCTTTTTACTATATACATATTCACACTTTTTAATATATACATATTCACACTTTTTAATATATACATATTAACACTTCTTAATATATACATATTCACACTTTTTAATATATACATATTCACACTTTTTAATATATACATATTCACACTTTTTTATATATACATATTCACACTTTTTAATATATACATATTCACACTTTTTAATATATACATATTCACACTTTTTAATATATACATATTCACACTTTTTAATATATACATATTCACACTTTTTAATATATACATATTCACACTTTTTACTATATACATAGGCATGTAAAGTTATACACAGTACACAGGGGCCGGGTTGAACTGCTAGTACATATATAAAGAAGGATGCATTGGGGCGATCGATAAGCTACGTAGAGATATATAGACTGAGAAAGAAAAGATAATTCATATACAATGAACTAAAACAACTTATGAATTATATAGTTAATAAATAGACAACCAGGCAGACAGACCCGCCGGAATACGTGTCAACAATGAAACCTAGTATGAAACTTACAGAGATAAGGAGAGGCAAAAACAAATAGCAATAAACTGAAATGAATAATATAGACAATTTGGTAGAAATACAGAAGGATGGATACCCCTACTCGATAAACTTTGTGATCGCAAAGCCCAGTACTTCAGCTGACAAGTAGCCTAAGTTTAGCTTTGTAAGAAAACACCGTAAAAGTCATTGATCAACGGTTAGAGGTTTATAGATCATTGTAACTTTCTCGGAAACCTTCATTACTACACGAAATCCACCTCTAGACCCCCAAACCTTTCCAGACTTGAGTTAGACTACAGGTTGTGTGTAGCAGATATTTTTACATTTCGAGTGGTTTGGACATCACGTACAGGCGACCACCGATACTGATCTTTGACATCTATATTTATACCTTCATTGAACGTAGCATGGGGAAGGCGGAAAGAGGGAATGAGGCGTTACCGACAATGCCGTCCGCTTTGTATTTTTGTAGCGCGGGTGAACAGATAAAGAATCTCATTGACTGTCTCAAGTGAAGTGGATTTCTCCGCGAATTCGTGATTCTGAAACAATGGCTGCCGGCTTTCAATTCACTTAGTACGAATCATCATTATCCCGCATTACTCTAAAGATTCTATTATTGTCATTGGTTTCCCTGATATTTTCCTAGTCAGAATTATTTCTAGAAAAACAGTAAATGTATTTAAATTGTGAATGCTCTGACAAACTGCAAGCATTTGTATGCGCTCGACATAAATACCTCCGACAAACCCGATAAGCAGCTAAGTCCAACCGCTACGCAGTAGATATCCCTAAATGTACGAGATATTTCTATTCCAGTAGTTCTAACCTAGAACTGCTAGATTATGGAACTCCCTTCCGGGTCCCTGCTTCCCCAACTGAAGTTCAAGTGTAATGTGAACAGAGATCTTGCAGCCCAACTCCCTATATAGTAGCTTATGCCCCTGATAGATGTCCCTACATTAAAGTGACAATGTGCCTTGTTTGGAGTGAAAATGGAAACAAAAATACTTCCGGAAAGGAACGTACATAAAGGTTAGCTGTATCTTAAGTGAAAATTACTTTTGTGGCACGGCCCTGTCGGTGGGGCATTAGAATACACCCACTCCCTCCCCCCCTGCAGAGGGTAAACGTACCTCAATGGGGGTCCTGGATATGACCATAATCTATATCCAGTGGTCAAAATCTTTGGATTCGGCATTAAATAAATAAAAGGGTTGATATGCCGTAAAATAAAAACTACAAACCAACTTTTGTGGCACAAACTAGACTTGAACTTGGAACACCCACTTCGTCAGTCTGTTCCGTTAACCACTCAGCTACATAACACTAGTTATAACTATCATTATTATTATTATCAATGAGAACAAATAAACAATTTAGCGAATATTCTCTTGGGCTTTAGAGATAAGGAATCGTAAACTAATTTATAAGACTGACTTAGTATTTGAATATTTTAAGTCTAAATCACAGATTAGCATTAAAACTAAGCTGTTTTAAATATTAAAATGCAAAAATACCCAACTTTACGTAAACATTGATGATGGCAACGTTTTGTTCCCTGAGACAATATCTCATTGCAGCGTCTGTTGTGGCTATATACTCGAAACTGGAGCTGCCTCTCCGGAGGCAGACACGGGCAAATGATAAAAAAGATCTAGGTTTACGAGTTACCAGGTTTCTACTTCCAGCGTTGCAAACAAAGTCCGAGCGAAAGTCAAAGTCATAGGATCGATGTAGTATTTGTCGAAAAGGTGTTACAGTGCTTCCATATCTGCATATCGATACTTTAAACAAAATTCAAAGTTTCCTATCTACACATTGCCTTTTCAATGGCATCAACAAAACAGTAGCTGGTGAAAATTTGAAAATCTCTTAATTTTGACGAAAGCAACAGGCATACTCATCGAAGTTATGGTTGTACAAAATACAATTGAAAACGTCTAAGGAATTTCTTAACGACAGTATCATTATTTATATGGGCAAAATAGATAATCCCTTCAATATTTTTATAATTTCAGAATCATATATTTCTCCACATGTTTCAATTAAACTAGTTTTTAATTTTTTGTATTAAAACTGTTAACAACATTAACGGTGTATATATATATATATATATATATATATATATATATATATATATATATATATATATATATATATATATATATATATATATTTTTGATTACGGACTATTATCCTCATCTTTCGTAGTTATTGTTTTACGATGTTTCGGCCAACTATACCTGTGGCCTTCGTCAGGTAGGAAACCGTACCGTGCTTACCATGGAAGATCAGATAATCAATAAACGTGGATTTATGAGACCAAAAAATCCAACCTTGATCGCTCCTCGGGGCCCGTAGTGCAGTGGATAGAGACGATGAATCTCTACAGTTCCAGGTGAGAATTGCTTGAAGATAGCGGTTTCAATCCTACTCAAAGTCGGCCGTGGTGAGACAAAAACAACTATAAATGGCAATACTTGCTGAGAATGCAGTTGGGAGATTCGGAGTTCTTATCTCGTCGAGGTTACGACCTAACGAAGGCCATTGGAATAGTTGGTCGAAACGTCGTGAAACAACAATTAAGAAAGATGAGCATCATATTCCGCAATAAATAAATTAATATTAATGGTGTTCGTTTTATCTGTATAATTTTGTTAAATATTATTGTATACTTTTCAATCATGCACTTTTCATAATTTATTTCATTAAAGCGCTTTATAATACGAATACTAAATAACGAAAACACGAAAAAAAACCTGATTTCCCTTTTCAACGATAACAGTTCTCGGGAGTTTATCAGTTGACTCATCGGAGAAACATACCTGTTTCAACATTGTTTTGTTATACAAAAAGCTGCAAAACAGATTCGCCCCAATTAACAAAACAATATCGGGTTATATTTTCAGCCACTTTATTCCAGATGTTTCT
Source organism: Euprymna scolopes (assembly GCF_053919585.1). Taxonomy (NCBI): domain Eukaryota; kingdom Metazoa; phylum Mollusca; class Cephalopoda; order Sepiida; family Sepiolidae; genus Euprymna; species Euprymna scolopes. The sequence continues at coordinate 12,387,558 of NC_136492.1, read as the reverse complement.
ATATAAAAATTGGATAAGCGTTGGACCGCCTTCTCTCCTTGATTGCTTCGAGTCATTATGACCGGTCGGTACGACTCTCTGTCGGTCTCCTTCAAGTTCTAACAACTAACTGACTAAAACACTATGTATTGAAAATTATATCTTTTCTAATGACGCAATTAACACGGATCCCTGCTGAGTATCGGCTGATATATGTCATGTATGCTAGTTTATCGAGTTTCTGTTTGTTGTGTAGTAGATTGTTCATATTAAAAGATGGTGCGAGTTCATATTGGAGACATAACGATAGTGATGATGAGCGAGAGAAGATATTTATATCTGACTGGGATGATTCTTGACGACTTCATATTTATACGGACTGGGAGATATATGCAACAACAGTTCGTATACACTAGTCATTCGCAACGTGGGGCGCATGCCCCACCGGTGGGGCATGGCAATATTTTGGTTGGTCATGGGCAGGACGTGCACCCTTGGGCTTACTATACCAAAGACTATAGGGCAATTTGAGAATGAGTTATTTTTTTCATTATTATTATTATTATTATTATTATTATTATTATTATTATTATTATTATTATTATTATTATTATTATAATTATTATTATTATTATTATATTAACAGTGAATTGTTTCATAGTGATTTTTTGTATTAAGGCATGTCCTTTCGTTTTAAAATTGTTCTCTTTCATTGATGCCATGCACTTTGGAACCTTGTTTAGATACAAGTTAATGCCCTTTTAAGCTTACTTCACTGAATAACAGAGGGATTTTTAATAACAAAAATTAAATATCACAAAGGGGATGCATCAGGATTTTAGAAATGCCTAGGTTGGGCATGGCCCAAAATAGGTTGGGAACCACCGGTATACACATACTGAAAGGAGATACTTCACTTATGATGATGGATGGGAGGACACATAATCTTTTAAGGGTTACACAATGCTCATTATAAGATGATAAAACACAAAAATTGATTACATGAGAAAAACACAGTTACACATTATTAACGGTGATTGCTTTATTCATCTGATCGGCCGGTCGATGACGTCAGCAATTCAGATTGTATCTACATGGTCTAAATCATCTACCCTTCGCATTTAAGGGTCTCTCCTCTCCAACTGACTATATCAACTCTAGGCTGATCAACTGACTGACTAACTCTCCTAACCAGAGAATCCTATATGGAGAAATGTCCTTTGTTTATGACGTCAGAAGTGTGTTTTCCAAACGTGACTAATTTCACGTGGCTTTACATATGTTTGCCTAACACACTTTTGGCAAACAAAAGAATCCTCAATTCTAGTTTAACCTATTTTAAAACAATATAATTTAACTCGCATTGTGCATTCATTAAACTGACATTATTTAATATCGAGATTTCTAAAGAATAGACAACTGACTCTTTTTACGATGTTAGCAATATTTAACTATTTCTTATAGAATTTACAATAGACTTAATTTTTAACATTCCATCCTCTATTATCTTTAAAACGTGCCTACAGGGTTCGATTCTAGGCTTATCCTAATCTCATTTTCACTTATCTAGTATTCTTATTTACATGGAAAGGGGACAACCTTACATGTAAGATGTTTTGTTAGTTATGAAAACATTCCTTTTCATATATGACGCCTATTTTATCCTTAAAATACCTTTCGCCTTGATAATATTATTTCTGCTTCTGTTTTTCTAAATATCGATAACGATCATAATAATAATACTAATAATTGTTCAGCCTGGGTAGCGAGATAGGAAGCATACACATCACAAATGGTATATTCTTGGAAAGTAAAAATGTTAAAAGTATTTTCCTTTTGCTTTTGGTTGGTTGGTTAGTTGGTTGGTTTGTTGGTTGTTTTTGTTTTACGGCATATCAACCCTTTTCGGGTTATTTAATGCCGAATTCCAAGATTCTGAAGAAAAATTTTTAATAGAATATATTTGGTATTTTCACGTAGTTGGGACCCTAACAGGTACTACCATTCCGGGTCAGAGTGGACCTGAGAGCAATGGTAATTAAAGGGTTGCTCTTGTCAAAGTCATAGGTACGATCAACACAAACTAATAGTTAAGCTGTACTAGTTAAGCAAAATGGCTTCTAAATATATTAGAAGGAAAATGACATTACGGCATTCGTTTAAGATTAACTTACAAGTATGGATTTATAAAGTCTTTGCTTATAAAGCAAATCGCTAGTACACATTTTTTAATGCACCGGCGAGAATATGTATTTTACAAATGAATTTTTGAAACCTGAGCATAAAGAAAAAAAGGTATATATTGAAATTATAATAGAATAATAAGTGTCCTAGATAATTTTTTGTCCACTCGCTGCTTACACCAATAATAAAATAATAAATGTTCGTGTTTTCCTACTTGCTCTCGCTAGCAAATAAACAATTTTTTGTCTCTTTACAAGTGTCTAATATATAAACTCATTATGTCTGTGTATGTGTTTGTCTTTTTTATTGTTAAAATTTTATCTCGTACAACATGCAAACTCGCAGAGCGGCGTGAAGAAGGGCAAATTATTGCATTTTTTTGTGGTCCCGTCTGTATTTCTCAGCTTTGGTTGTTTTGGTTATTTTTATGGCATATCAACCCTTTTCGGGTTATTTAATGCCGAATCCAAAGATTTTGAAGAAAAATTTTTCAATAGAATATATTTGTTGTTTTCAAGTCGGTTTCTATTTAACCCATAGTTGGGACCCTAACAGGTACTACCACTCCGGGTCAGAGTGGACCTGGGAGCAATGGTAGTTAAAGGGTGGCTCCACAGTCCCCAAAGCCCACAAGCTGGGGCCTCACCAATGGATATAGTTTAAGGTCATATCCAGGACCCCCATTGAGGGACTTTTACCCTCTGCAGGGGGGGGTCAGTCGGGCTATTTTAATGCCCCACCGGCAGGGCCCCATTTGCTTTTGGAAAAACGAGAAAAAAGTAAAGAGAGAGGGTGGGAAAAAATGTTTGTTTATCTGTTGTCCTTGTAGCTGAATTCTTGATCTGAATGTTTCGCCGATCTGTACAATAGTGATGGAGCACAGTCTATAACTTATTATTCACATAAAAATACATTAGGAAACGGCTACTGACATCACTCTAGGATGAAGAATAAACCTTAGGGATGAGACGAGATCATTCTGAAATAAATTGCAAAGTCGTATTTTACTCTACAGAGATGGAAAAAGTGTTTTCTGCGTTGACCTCCTATACATTCAGATATGGCAGTGTTTCACTCTCCGCTTATCGGGACTTAAAATCATTGCAGAGTTTCCTCCCTTAGCATTACTTTTTCAATGGCATCAACAAGTACTATTTCCCAAAGTGCTACTTGGAAAACAGCTGGTTCTCGTACGAAACCACGATTGCATAATGTTTGAAATGGATTATGTAGCGATAGGATTATACAACAATTTTCACATTTCCATATACTAAATAAAAGCGATTGTTCGCATAACCTATTTGCCATCTATTTAGTAAAAACAGCGATACTTGATTGAACTGTTTTGCTGCTATAAAAATATGATTAGAGGTAAAACATAGTGGTATCGAATGAATATACACCCGTTGCAAATAGTTTTTTTTTTAAGTATAGATAGTTCGTTAGTAAGGAAGAGGGGACAGACTTCACCAGGAACAAATGTGATTTAATTATAAACGTTATAACATATGCCTTATAATATTGGCAATCATCTGAAAACGTTTACAGAAAGCACACGCTAAGAAATCCGTAGCAGATTATTGGAAATTGGCAGACGGAATCCAAACAACAAAGAAAAAATATTCCAAATCCCTGGCGCAATTTCGTCATTTTCATTACTCAACGTACAAAGTAAGATCGTTGTCAGTTTATCGCTAAAGACTTCGTGCTAGACAGTGGTTATCGAAATTCTTTCATACAGACAACAGGAATTCCCGGCTGTATCAACCATGCCACTATATTATTAGACCAATTTAAAACGGCTTAAAATAATAAATCTGCCGGAATTCATTTACCTAGACTTAGCAAATGCATATATCCCAGTAGGACACAAACTAATTTTGAAAGTAATGTCTTTTTTGCATTCCAAAAGATATTCGAAATTCTATATTAGCGTATTTCAAATGTGTGTATATATGTCAGACTTTTTCATATTAAATATTCAACTTACTGGCAAAAGTTGAATATTGGTATTTTTATAGGATGTATTTGATTTTCATGACGATTTGTGTTGCTAATGCATATACTATTGCGTAGTGAGGGAAACAATATGGATAAGAAAAACTCTCCTCTATAAAGTCGTTTATGGATAACGTACCATTAGACACATCATCCAGATAACACACAAAACAAATGCTTACCTGTCTTATATGCTCTGTTTAATATGGTTGCTTTGAAAATAAAGCCATCAAAATATTGCAGTTTATCTATAACTAGCGAGGGATACCCGGCGTTGCCCGGGTGTTTGGAGGTGTGTGTGGAAACTCCGGGAGGGGGTTAGAAAAAACTAAGTATGAGGATCGAACTCGAACCCTTGAGGCAAATGTTAAGTTCAAGTGTGAAAAAAAAACGCGCGACGTTAACCATTGCCCCACCGCGAGATGCTAACGGAAACACGCTTGAATTTATTTAATTACTTGGATTTAGCAGGTGCCCGTTTTAATGAGTTAATGAGGTCAAGTTTGACTGCGGGATAGTATTCATTTACTGCTGAACGCTTTCCCCTCCTCCAAGATGTTATAGGAAAAGGACTAACCCACATGCAGCGAGCGACAAATGTTGAATATTTATCTTCCCGAAATCGAGCAAATAAAATAGACAGGCGAGCTTCGTTGTTAACTCTGAGATATTACGATTTATAAGTGATATAAAAAGGTTTAAGAAGTTGTTAGGCGACGGGCCGCTTCTCTAAAAAAAAACCTTTCTTGGGCATACACAAAGAGCGAACATACATTTTCGCTTTTATATATATAGATTAAAAGAGCTTGCACAGAAACAAGAATCCTTGTCGATGAAAACAGAATTCACGCATGCTGACAAAAAATCATATAAATTCCTGGTCGCTGTTATTTTCTACCTCTGATCAACGCCGTCGGCAGGGCATAAACGATTCTAAAAGATGGGTTACGCTCTAATTTATTAGCGAATATACGGTGCATTTTATTTGAATTTATTTACTAGTTATCAAAGCCCATATTAAATCCAGAGTCCTTGCCTATAAAAGTTGAGAAAACGGATCGCTTGATCAGTAAGTTTATGAAATATTGTTTAAGGGTACTTAATTCCTAGGCAAATATGCCATTATATAGTTCATTAACGAAGTAAAACTTTCAATGTCGTCACTTCTAGAGGCATATGACTTGGGAAAACACAACTATTCAAGATGCTGGATGTTTATCTCGACCCAGTAGTGAAGAATGCTCAAGCAGCAGTAATGACTGGACAAACTTAGAAAGAAAAACAAGCTGTAAAAATGGAGAATCGATCATTGTGATGAAAGATATAATCGGGGCTGTGGCATGTGCGAGAGCAGGTCTAATCTATACCTAAAGTAGTGTTAGTTCTCAGAGGCGTTTGTAAACAGAGGCAAATGATTTTGGAAGAAATTCATAATCTTTAGGAACACAAATGTATAACTACAGTAGTAGGTCAAACTAAACAAAACACATGGCTGAGTATGAATCTCTAAAACAGGAAAATACAAAGACGTGACCTCAAATACAGGGAACATAAAAAAATAAGTTTTCTCGTAAAAACAGGCTACAATATTTTAACAACATGACCGGGCGTTAGCTACATCCATGCCATGCAGAGTACGTAAGAAAACTTCAAGCCTCAAACATTTTCTCACTGAATGTTAGCATTCTTAAAAAATCTACGCCTTGACACACAATACATTTTTGAAAGTTGTTGCTGAAGCTGCACAATCATCTTATTTGACTTCCAATAATGCATATAATTTTTGTTAAATTACATTTTCACCCCAAATAAGGCACATTGCCACTTTGATGTAGGGGGCTACTATCAGGGGCAGCAACTACTGGGGCACTATGTAGGGATTTGGGCAGCAATATGCTTGTTCAGGTTGCACTTGAACTTCTGCACGCCAGTACAGTTGGGGAACCAGGGGCCTGGAATGGAATTCCAAAGTCTAGCGGTTCTGGGGAAGAAACTACTGGAGTAGAAATATCTTTTACATCTAGGGATCTCTACTGTGTGGGGGTGGGATTTTGCAGCCTATCGGGTCTGTCGAGAGTCTTCACCTCGTGGGGGGGCACAAGTGAGTGCAGTTTGTTAGAGCATACACCATTAAAATACTTGTAGAACAGGCAGAGGAATGCAACGTTTCGTCGATGGGACAGAGGCTGAAGCTTAGATGCCAGTTCAGGGCCTATCAGATTGGCGACTCTCTTTTGAACCTTGTCAAGGAGGGAGAGATTATTAGCCGATGATCCAGCCCAAATATGACAGCAACACTTTATATAATATCGCCAATAGAGCAATTCATTTCGTTAAAGAAGGGAATATTTCAAAATATTTATGTAAAATAAGCAGAAATCACGATCTAGCGCGTTGCATTCGACGTCGAACGCCGGCTCGTATTTCCAACCGAAATAAATTAACGGATCAGCGTCCGGATATCAGTATTTAATCTGTTAATTAAAAAAAAGAAATGTTCGTCGTTCAATTAACGGTTCTATTTGAGGAGAATTATTACTAAGCACACCAGCGTAAGTTGGGACACCATTAGGATCTGTGAGAACAATGTGTCAGAAATGGCTGGGGGACTATCATCTACCTTATCAAAGTCGGATGCTGAGGTTTTATTGCGAACTTAACCTTCACGTTCTTGAATAATATTGATCTTTCACCGCCAGAGAAATACATAAAGAATATAAGCAAGCAAGTCTTTATCTGCTTCAGCGTTTATATAGCAATCCCACGAGAATTAAACAAAGTCTGGAAGTATCGTGGAGACTGCTGGGGCCATCTGGGCTAGCGGTAATGATACTCAACTCCCAAATTATGCCTGAACTTTATCATCATCTGAGGAAGGCTTCTTTTTAAATATTTATGAGTAAGTATTATTACAAAAAGCTGGTCTATACAAAAGCAAATAGATATAATTGTCACCTTTATGGAATGTGTATACAACAAAATCACGTTGACACACGAGTTCTCGCAATATCACCGAAGTTAAGTTTTTTTTTTCCTTTTTTTTTTACACGGTGGTCACCACTTATCAAGGCCCGGAAGCCACCCAGGGATAAGGGTTTTGCCTATGACCTACTCAGATTTTTCACAAACCCACCCGTGTGCCCGATATACCCGGTCAATATGCAAGCTTTCTAGACCTTTTCCTCACAACTTCCCCTGAGCTGTCTCCATGTTCCGTTCTACTTCCTCTGGGATCCTCTGACCACTCTGTTGTAGCAGTTAAGATAAAAATGAAATGTAATCAGTCTTCAGAGGTACCTCTCCACCGTACTGTATATCGATACTCTATGGCTGACTGAGATAGATTCCCTACATTCATATCTGACCTACCTCTGCATTCCATGTTTAAAAAGGGTGTGTCCTCTATAGTATCACACCTGACCGAATGGTAAATTATATGCATAGACGAATTCGTACCATCGAAAAAATTCCAACAAAAACCTAACAGACAGCCATGGTTCTCCCCTTAATGTGCTGCTGCCATCGCGCACAGAAATCACTTTTTCCATAGCTACCAACGTAATAGATGCACTGAGACTAAAGCTGCTTTCAGGACTGCCAGCGACCACTGTAAAAGAGTAATAAAAATGCAAGAGAGCTATATGCTCAGACTTTTAAAGCCAAAGTAGCTGAGAAGCGGCTTGGTTCCCACCAGTTTTGGCAAATAGCAAACAGGATCTTAAACAGAAGTGTGCGTTCCATCCCAACCATCATCAATGGACCTGAGGTCATCTCGTCAACATCAGACAAGGCCAGACCATTTGCCAAGAACTTTGCAGCTAATTCTACCCTATGCGACAATGACAATCAACTCCTTGTATTTCCTCCTATAACAGACGACGCGCTAGGTAACATACACATATCTGTGCGTGAGGTCGCCAAGCTAATCAAGAACCTTGATTCTCGTAAAGCAACTGGCCCTGATGGCATTCCAGTTATAGTACTGAAAAAGCTCCAACCAGAAATTGCCCCCATACTTACAAAACTCTTTAAGCGTTGCCTTAAGGAGAAGTGCTTTCCAACACCCTGGAAAACCTCATCAGTTTTCTCTGTATTTAAGAATTCAGGTGAAAAGTCATCCCCCTCTCAGTACAGACCAATAAGTCTCCTGTCCGTCATAAGTAAGTTGTTGGAATTCATATTAAATAAAGAAGTATTCAACCACCTCAACAGAAACAACCTTCTTAGTGACACGCAATATGGTTTCTGCTTTGCAAGATCTACAGCAGATGTTCTAACGGTTATATCACACAGGGTTAGTGAATCTCTTGACAAAGGTTTCCTTTCCAGGGCAATTGCTCTTGACATATCGAAGGCCTTCCATAAGTTATGGCACAAGGGCCTACTTCCCAATATTTCCAGCTACGGTATAACTGAAAATATTTTCTCAATCATTAAATCATTTCTCTCCGATAGGACAATAAGAGTAGTGGTTGATGGGCAGAAATCAGAGGGGCACAGTACTAATGCTGGAGACCCTCAGGGGTCCATCCTGGGCCCAACTCTCTTCCTGATCTACATCAATGATCTCCCAAAACACATACTTAAATCATTCGTTGACATATATGCTGACAGGACCATCTACGGCAACACATCAAAAGCCGTAAATGACAATGTTTTCTCTTATTCTCTCTCCTCTGATCTTGAGCACTTGGTACAATAGGGGAAGAGGTGCCTGGTCACTTTTGATGCATCAAAACCAAGCTTCTATCTTTACATCATCAACGCTCTGATCCCCGTCTGGCATCAATTGAAATGGATGACTCTCATCTAGGAGAGGCTCCATGTTTTGACAAGCTTCTTGGTTTGACCTTTACTCCTAATCTAAAATGGAACACGTACATCAAATCTGTTGCCAGGGACGCTGAGAAAACGGTGGGATCCTTCTACCGCTCCAGAAGATATCTCACTAATGATGCAATGTTCTATCTGTATAAAAGCTAAGTACGTCGAAGGATGGAGTACTGCTGCCACATCTGGGCAGGAGCTGCTAAAACAGCCTATCCTGCCTTGACAGAGTACAAAATAGACCGTGGTTTAGTGGGGGATGCCCTTTTCTCTTCCCTGTAACCTCTCTCCCACAGAAGAGACGTTGCAAGCCTGTCTTTGTTTTATCGCTATTTCCATAGCAGGTGCTCGTCTGAGCTCCAATTCCTAGTCCCCCCTCGCCAATCTTTCACGAGAAACACCCGTCTGGCTTAAACTACTGCCAATAATTTTCGCCACTCTTTATCTGTGCCTAAATCCAAACGTAGATTCAATGAGCAAAGCTTCTTCTTTATTAGATTCAATGAGCAAAGCTTCTTCTTTCTTAGAACTGCACGTCAGTGGAACTCTCTGCCGCTTGCCTGTTTCCCACCTGCCTACAACTTGGACGTCTTCAAGTCCAACATAAACAAACTCCTGACAAACCGCCCCCTTAAGTAAGACACTCTATCAAAACCCCCAATACTAATGATTACTACAATATTATCTCATTGATTACACGCAATAACACTTATTCCTGAGTGGCCTTCGGGCCTTGATAAGTGGTGACCCCCATGTAAAAAAAAAGTACAGTGCGTTAGTGTGGAGATTTATGTAAGTGTTTACTGTAGGTGGCGGTTCATTAGGAATTTGTTTACGTTGGACTTGAAGACATCCAGGTTGTAGTCAGGTGGGAAGCAGGCAGACGGAACAGAGTTCTACAGGCTTGCAGTTCTAAGAAATAAGCTTTGTTCATGGAATCTACGTTTTGATTTAGGCACAGATAACGAATGGGAAAAATTTTGAAAGTGGGTTAAGCTAGACGGTTATTTTTCGTGAAAGATTGGCGAGGGGGACCAGAGATTGGAGTTCAGACGAGCACCTGCCATGGAAATAACAATAAAACAAGGATAGGCTCGTAACGTCTCTTCTGTGGGAAAGAGGTTGCAGAATAGAGGGCATCCCCCACTAAGCCACGAATCTATTTTGTACTCTGTCAATGCAGGATAGGCTGTTTTTAGCAGCTCCTGCTCAGATATGGCAGCAGTATTTCATCCTTGGACATACTTGGTTTTTATATAGATAGAGAACTGCATCAGTAGTGAGATATCTTCTGGAGCGGTAGAAGGATCCCACCATCTTTCAAGCGACCTTGGCAACAGACGATGTACGTGTTCCATTTCAGATCAGGAGTAAAGGACAAACCCAGAAGCTTGTCAAAACATGGGGCTTCTTCTAGACGAGGCCCATCCATTTCAATTGGTGCCAGATGGGGATCAGAGCGTTGATGATGTAAAGATAGAGGTTTGGTTTTTGTTAAGCTGCTTTGAGCCTGGCCATTTCTAGATAGGTGACAATTTGTGAACACGACGCACTGTAAGTACCGCGAGGTAAAATACCTGCTTCGGAAACTGGCGCGGTCTATCGATCTTTCGAATGTAGATAGGCGTCTCTTAAACCGTGGTAAGAACCGCCATCTATTGATGGCGTCACGATGAACAATACCCTGGCAAAGTGTCAAGTATTCAGCTACGGAAAAGATTTGAATTACACTAAAAAGTCGTGTAGTGATTTCAATCACGGTTGCGGCCGCTAAAAAACAATGGAATGTGTAATAATATAAATCTGAAACCATAGTAACTACATTTCTGTTTACACGCCCATGTTTTAATATATATATACATTATTATTGAACTTTATGAATATTTGTATAGTTCTATATTATGTAAAACAGAGCGTATTACATTCGCATTTATCTCTACTTTTTATAAATATTTACATTTTGATGAGTTATAATGCTAATTTTTATTCATCTGCGTGTTCAATTAAACACGTGACAGCATAGAACCCTATTATTAGTTTATATGAGGAACGGCACGAAAAAATCCAGTAATTACGGAAGAATCAATAACCAATTGGAGACGTTGATTTCGAGTTCGATCACGAGCAAATTATAGGATAGGTTATGTAAGAAACGTAAAGCTATAATCTTTTGGGGAAAAATCCCCAAAACAAAACAAACATGGTTTGTATTATTGATCTAGACATTGCTTTTCGTCAACATTCTAAATGTTCTTTATACACGCACTAACCCCGTTGAAATTGCAGTTCGTTGGATTGCATTCATTTTGAAAACTTATTTTACAAAACAAATCGATAACTGTGTTGCTCAGATTTTTATCCAATATGATCTGTATTAACTTTACTTGTATCTATTATATGAAAAATGCACACAAACACGACCGCACCACACGCAAACAAAGACACACACACATACTCTCTCACACATACACACACACACACACACACATATATATATATATATATATATATATATATATATATATATATATATATATATTAATGGCCTGAAAGGAAACAGGGGAGACATCCAAAGCAGCAAAATTGAAGCTGACATGCTGGACACTATATATACAATTGTGGGTAAATTTGTGCATATTTTATTGGTTGAAAAATATAGGTTATTTTTAAAAATTGTCATAAAAATTAAAACAGCATATTATTATAATCTTCAAAAAGCCTATAAATTCCTATGAAGCTTCGTAGCATAGAACCAAACATATTAGCATTTCAATATTCAGTTCAGTTGCTAACAATATATCAATATATATATATATATATATATATATATACATATATATATATATATATATATATATATATATATATAGTCAACCTTTTTGGCAATTTTATAAGTTCAAAATCTTAGTGAGTATTTATGGGATTTTAACAAACGGAAGCTTGTTGAAAAGGTAATGCCCTACTTTGTGTGGTGGGCTATGTGAAATTTGCCCTTAATGTCGCATATTAAGGAGATCATCCATCATTAAGAGCCTAGTTTCTATTAAATTTTCTCAATTATAGTCATTTGTCTTTCTAGTTGTGCATATGAATTACAAAATACCTTATACTTCCCGAAAAACCCTGCCCTTTATCGATGAGAGACTAAACTCTCTGAAATAACAGGGGGGGACTTGATTCCAACTATTTCTCATATGTTATATCTCCCATGTTTGGTTTTCATACATAAAGTAAATATCACAGTGTATAAGGATTATTTTATTCTGGAGATATTATAATCGTAAACTATGTCTAGAAGAGGAGAGATAAACTACATGAGAAATACCTGGAATCTAGTCTCCCCTTGGGGCTATTTCGGATTATTTGAAACAAATACAGCATGTTGTAGTCTCCAGCATGGCCAGACGTTTGCGGGAAATATATATATATATATTGAAAATCCATGGATTAAAAAAAATCAACATAATCCCTTATATATATATTCCTTTTGTCAAACAATAAATTTTTAATTTAAATATATGTGGCTATATGTTGTTGTTTTTTTTCTCAGAATTTAAATATAACAACTAAACTTATATAGTGCTCTATGCTTAAAATATTGATCTTCTTTTTGTTAGGATTGCCCTGGAATATGACTTCAAATAATATCTATCAGAATATTTCATCTGATATCTAATCAGTGTCTTATCTCGATTATATACATAGAATAAATGAAAAAAAAACTCTATCTCAAATATCATGAAGTTGACCATCTAATAAGTTATTCTTTTAATTAAGTTGACTTATACAATTCTTGACAGTATCTGTTTCGTAGCGCAAAATCAACCACTTAATTATTATATCAATCAGTGAATCTCTTATGTCGTTAACTCATCAGAAATGGCATAATATATTCACTGATAAATATAATAATTAAGTGATTCATTTTGCGCTACGAAACTGATACTGTCAAGAATTGTATAAGTCCACTTAATAAAAGGAATACATTATTAGATGGTTAAGATCATGGTTTTGGAATAGAGTTTTTCCTCATTTATTCTCTATATTGCTCTGTAATTTCATTGAGCTTCTATAATTTTATAAGTTCAAAATATTAGTGAGTATTTATGAGATTTAAACACACGGAAGCCTGTTGAAAAGGTAATGCCCTACTTTGTGTTGTGGGCTATGTGAAATTTGCCCTTACGGTGGAAGATTAAATACATCATCCATCATCCAGAGCCTAGTTTCTATTAAATTTTCTCAATTATAGGCATTTGTTTAATGAGTAAGATAATAATAGTGCTTTATTTTGCTCTACGAACCAGATACTCTCAAGAAGTGTATAAGTCCACTTCATAAAAGGAATAAATTATTAGATGGTCAAGATCATGCTTTTGGAGTAGAGTTATTCGTCATTTATTCTCTATATTGCTCTGTAATTTCATTCATTGAGCTTCTTAAATAAGGATTGGTATATATTATAAGAAAATATTTCTACAGAAATATATATATATATATATATATATATATATATATATGTGTGTGTGTGTATATTTATTTACCAGTGGTGAAAAAAACGGACTAGAGTGCTCAATGTGTAGTCAGAGCAGTATATAGGAAATTTATTACTGTAAGTCCAGAATGAGTTTACAAATTGTTTCAGCTAGAGGAAAATCCTCAAAGAGGAAAAATCCAACTATCATCGTCAGAATTCATAGATTCTGACGATGCTAGTTGGATTTTTCCTCTTTGAGGATTTTCCTCTAGCTGAAACAATTTGTAAACTCATTCTGGACTCACAGTAATAAATTTCCTATATATATATATATATATATATATATATATATATATATATACAGAAAAAGAAAGAGGGAGAGAGAGGGGGAGGGAAAGAGATAGATACTGATTGGTTACAAACGAATGACAAGATGAGAGAATCAGTTTACCATCAGAAATTTGGTTCCGTTTTTGTTTCTTTGGGGTTTTTTATTGTCTTTATTGAGGAAATATCTGCGTTTTCGTTGTTACGCCCTTTTCCCACTCACATCGAAATATATTGCCTGGTTAGATTTAATAAAGATACAAGTGTTAAACTTTACATGTTTCTCTTATATAATAGCGTTTTCAAAGAGGAAAGTAGTTAAGAAAATGATATCCATAAGCAAGCAATAAATTTTACTGGCTAACACGTAAATTTAAAACCACAAATTTTCATGGAAGTCATATCTGTACGGGCGTTTCGAATAATGTAGAAATGTATATGTTAAAATATATTTTAAAGAATGTCAGGCTTGTTGCATGAAAAGTTGTAAACAGTGTTGCAATTAAGAAAAAAGTTTCCTTTTTCAGATGTACACGAGATTGTCAAACAGAAATTGTAATAATCGAAGTTCTTGAAAAATGTATTCTAAATGCGAGAATGTATCCTAAACTGTCCGTAAAAGATGTATTTAAATAAAAGAATATATTAGATCGGTTAGATCCGAACTTCTATTTTGTGAATATTTGTCCAAGATGAATAGTTATAGATCTCAAAACTCAGGAAAATCAGTTTTTGTTTCTCCTTGATGTTAGGGAACGAAATGGTAACAGAATTCTTACCAAGAGGGATACTTACTATTTTCCTAATAGAGTTAATTATTCTAGCGGAGATTTTTGTCTGAATGAAGAAAATTCTGGACTAGAAACGTAAACCAATCGAATTGAGGGGTTGTCATGGAAATTATATGAGAGGAAATATCTTGGAGTGTCTAGAATAATTACTTTAGAAAATTTCTAAAGATTCATTAATCCAGCAAATGTTTAGCATTCATATTTATATTATCTAAACTACTGCGCGAGAAACTTTTAATGATTTTTTAAAAATTCTGTATAAATTATTTTCCGCTGGCGAGGTAATCAAGCTTATAATAGTTTCTGAAAAATGATTGTCGAAATTAGTAACGGATCCAAGAATTATGAAAAATGATGAAATATGAGTTAATTGATTGGTGTGTTTTAATGAAATAATCAGCCCAGGCGATGCATCAACGTTATTATTTTAGTTATTTTAGTTAGTAGTATTATTTAAAAGAAAGAGCTAGACTAATATGATGTTGTCTTCATTCATGCGCAACGACCACAAAATGGCAAGCAGCAATATATTAAATATGAAAAATGCCGATGTGGAATTCCTACAGGGCCCGCTTGTCTAAATACTTGTGTTAGACAACTTTTAATAATATTTTAGCTTCTGTATGAATTACTTTCATCTGGCGAAGTAATGAAGCTTATAATACTCTTTGTTTGGTCAGCAGGAACGAATGTGTGTGAATTCTTCTTTATATTTACTGCAAAGTTATTGATTTTTATTTCTGATAGTGTCGTTGTGTGGGTGTTTGTTTTTTGTTGCATTTTATCCTTCTTAATAAGTTTTTCATAAAAGTTTTAGGTCATCAAGACGTTGTTTATCTTTAGGGGGCTGTTGTGTTTAGTCCATAGCTGCAGATCTTTCAATGTTCTTCAGTTATTTTTAAGGATTTAATATTCAATTAAGAATTTTGGATGGGAAATATCATAAGCAGAATTTCTTTATTTACATTATTGTTCGAATTCGTTATAATGGTAGCCGTCCATACAACAGATCGCATATGTTTATGAATGGGTGTTTGTTTAGAAGGGCTTTGGATATTTTCAGCAGTTAAGGGGTTTATCCCTTGATGGGAGTCATAACAAAGATCTACAAAAATAGGGAATATTAAATTTATACGGGAATTTTATAATTTAAATTTACAAATGAGCATATCTCGGCTCAAATAAAAAAAAATATTGATCGAAATAAGCTTCATCAGAATAAACTCATATTTGCCAACGCAAAACAAGTGTATTTATGCCAGTAACGTAAAAATCTTGCGCTCTGGTGGCGATGACGTCACTGAAGATGGTTTTGATATCGCTTAAATGTTTTAAAAATTTCTCATTCATAAAGTTTTCGAGACGCTTTAAAAAGTTCTAGCCCGTGAGTGAGAGGTGTATACAGTAAAGAGTATAAGGTAGAGTTTTTTGGCCTAATCTATTCAACTTTTGCAGGTCCAGTTTTGTAATATGCAACCGGTCATTGTCGTGGAGGTTGGTAGTTTTTTTTACGGCATATCAACCATTTTCAGGTTATTTTGTGCCGAATCCAGTGATTTTGAAGAACAATTTTTTAATAGAGTATATTTGCTTCTTTTTAAGTAGGTTCCTACTCAACCCATAGTTGGGACCCTAAGAGGTACTACCAGTCCGAGTCAGAGTGCACCTGGGAGCAATGGCAATTAAAGGGTGGCTCCACACTCCTCAAACCCCGCAAGGTAGAGCTTCACAATCACTTATAGTTTAAGGTCATATCCAGGACCTTGTCGCGGAGGATAATTGTTTTTTGTTGTTGTTGTTGTTGTTGATTAATTCTGGTTGGTGTTGTTGAAGCATTCGTTAACATTATTTTCCGCTGCAATATTTTCGCATGCATTCAAAAACTGTAATGGGGTTAACCAACAATACAGTCAACATGAACTGCTATTGGTGCTACTACGGCTGCAGGGGTTTCCTGGGGCTTTGTCCGCATCTAACCACGGAGTTAACGGTTGTCGGTTGTCGTATAAAAACAACAAAAACAAAACTTTTACTCGCAAGTCTCAACCCGGTCGAACAACTGGTCGTTTTTACTGCGGAAAAGAAAAGAAAATGACTTCATAACGGCGTTTCTTTTGGTTATTGTTAAATTCGTGAGGCGGCAATTTATCAATGTTTTCTTCTTTCCAGTCTCTCTCAAGTGGTTGGGAATTGTTGTATATTCCTAATTCAGTTCCCGAATAGTAGTGTTTTGATTTGCTTCGAATAAGATTCTTAATTGTTCGTTGACAACATCGAATGGACGACCACCACGCTCATCATCTTCAAGACTCTGGTCGCCGCCACATAATTTCTTAAACCACCAGTGTGATGTGCGCCCAGTAGTGATTCAGTTGCATCAACGTGGGTCCATCTTCAAGTAGAGAGCCAATGCATGCCCCCCAAGATACAATTGCAAGATATAATCGCTGATTCGTATCTTCGCTATAATAACCGCTTTAATAAATTTTAATGACATAAATTCGTTCGAGGTAAAAGTGAGGCTCATGCTCGAAGAAACGTGTTCTTGAGAAAGAGAAAAGGAAAATAGAAACGAATCGGATTCGGAATTCTTCTAAACGATCAACGTTCTCTTTTTTCTCCCTAAACGCCGCCGTCCTTATAATTTTCTCTACACGTTATAAGTGCATGCATATATTCATGTATACATACATACATGCATAAATACAAACATTCATACCTACATACATACATACACACACATACATACACACATATATATATCTATTCACACATATATATATATATATATTTATATATATATAAGAAATTAAAATTAAAACTGGAAGTTAATATTTAGAATCAAATTTAATTGTTCGACTGAATACTTAAAAAAACACTTTACAAAGTATTGCTATTCTTCTCGTCAGAAGACAAAAAGAAATCAGTAAATTATATTTGTAGCAATGCTAGAATTTGCTGGTTATGGCATTATGTGAAACCGCAATTTATTTTAGTCATGAATTGCCAAGAAAAAGCCAGTTAAAAATGTTGGATATTTAAAAAAAATATATGGAAACAAACAACGCATAATATTACAGCTTGCATGAAGATTCTCTCAAGGTAATTTGATAGGCAAAAAATGCTTGAGAGAGAATGAAATCACAAACTTAAGAGCCATAGTCAGATAAGAACGTTTAAAAAGACGCTGAAGGAATGGGCTTTTTTTTCTTTTTTTGACAGTGCAGTAGTCAAAAGAAAAATTGATTTCTGGTCAAGTGGAGAAAAAAATATAAAGTACAGAAAAATAGCATATCATCTTTAATCGATGGCTTATTTAGAAACGGTAATTTCACACTATTTTTTAAAAATAAGATTAGACTGAAAATTTTATTACTCTAACCGGATCTTGTCTGGACAGTGAGAAACAATTCTTTCTGCAAAGTGTTGCAATATTAAAAAGGTAATGAATGAGGATTAGAAACTTTTAATCTTAGCTTATTAGGCTGTCAAAAATTCATTAAGTTAATGATGATGATGATCATGATGACAACAACAATACTACTACTACTACTACTACTACTACTACTACTACTAATAATAATAATAATAATAACAACAACAATGCTAATAAATGCAATGTTATGCTTATTATAGTTATAATAATGTCAAGAATAATAAATATTGACAATAATATTTATTATTATTATTATTATTATTATTAGTATAAATATTATCATTATATTAATAAAGTTATTCCTTATAATAGCCATAGACATAATAATAATGAAAATGTAATATGATCACGTGCAATAATAATAATAGTAATAATGACAGTGACACTACTAATAATCATTACAATCTTAGAAGTGAAATGTACAAATGTAGTAATAATAAAAATTATAAAAATCGGTAACATGAATATGGCGATGATAATAAGTAGTAATAAAGATACTCCTAGTAAAAAAAATAGTCATATAATAAACATAATGGTAGTAATAATTACATTAATAAGAAAATGATGCTAATAACATACCGATGATGATAAAAAAAGCTGTAAGGATGTTATATATATACAAATACATATGATGATTGCAACGTCTTGTCAGACGAGTACAACTCCCTCAGACATTTAAAATCCATGAGCCCAAATGCCTGAAGGAGTATCTATACAAAGATGATGTTACAGAGTCTTAGCTTTGTACGACAGCTAAGTCTCTCTCTCGGTTCAAAATGTTGAGACCCAGCAACAAGCAAGAGCAAGATAGCCAGCAAGAAATTAAACTGCAGACCTGCTTAATGCGGGTACTGTTCTCCCGCTTTATGGTTTTTGAAATCAGAAATTTGCTTCTCCTAGAAAGGTTGCCTTCACCACGGCTTACGGGAGCCCTCTCCACCCCAATACACGTACACACACACACACACACACACACACACACACACACACACACACACACACACACACACACACAAATATACATGGTGCTAGTTGGCCGTTGACCCCAAAAAAGAGTTCATTCGCCCTTTGGAAGGACTTGTTTTTAATCCTCCAGGGAGACTAGCCGCCCTCCTCACCAAACAAGTCTGGTGGGGGAACCAGTTTAGTCGCCGGTGACCCGACCATGAGGCAGGTAGTATTGGGTTACATGGTATCAGTAGCATATGACATGACCTGACACAATATATATATATATATATATATATAGATACACACATGTACATACATATACATACACATACATATATATATATATATATAAAACCTACAAACACATACATACATAGACGTATACAAATAAACCATATATATAAACATATATATATATACATATATATACATATACATAGACACACATAAGGACAAATACATGCATATATGTAAATAATAATAAACTACTAATACTAATAATAAAAATAGTTATAAAGAAAACCAAGTTAAAGATTTAGTAAACATTCTATTTAAATATTGAAAAAATATATTATACATATATGGATATATACAATAAATAATTAAATAAATGAATAAACATATATATAATAATATACACAATCTACAAATACATATATATTTTATATATACATGTATATATATAATATAATATTATGCACATACACATATATATACACACATATATATATATGTATATATATATATATATATATATATATATATAAACTTGGAAAAGTACTCATCTCTATCAGTAAAAAAATTATAATCATATCAGCCGATAGTGGCATTGGTTATTTCTATAATACGCAGGATAAAGCAATAAACTAGACAAGAAAATACAGTCTGGTAACGCGGATTGAAATATTATAGTAACGAGAATTTATTATAATAAAAATGATTAAAAAATTCTTACCTATTTTTATTTCAACATGGAGACTAGGTAATTTCAAAAATGCAATACTTGTATTTTGTCCTATTTTTGCATTGTCCACACTTTGTATTGATTGCATTCTTGAATTCAGGAGATGTGCTTATCCTAACTGCCTCAGGCAGACAGGTTACGATATTTAGATCCAGGGTATTGAGATTGTGATTCACCTATAATATTCCAATTAATTTAGAAGCGAGTATTCTAAAACTTAATTTGTTCTATTACAGTACCTAAAGAAGTTCTCTGGTTTCTATTTGTGTTTTTATTGTTAAAAGATGATGTGTGGTTAAAGAGTCTCTCCTTTATAAAAGAAGGATCTTATCTATGTGTATCTTTCACGCGCATTGTTGATACTGTTTTGGTATTTAGTATTACATTATTATTAAAGTTAGGACAGGATGGGGTGAATTATTGAGGATACTGAACTGATTTCCAACATTATTATCATGATGGTTGTTCTTCAAAGGACTGTCTCTATTTATATTCGTAGTTCTGCTATTATAAAGCTTATTAGTAGAGTGGGGCCTTACAGTTCGTTGCTATTTGATTGGCTAGAGGTGTGCTGTTGGGAATATTAGTGGTGTTTCTTTGGAGGGATTTAGATGGTATCTCAGAGTACATCAATAAATCACATTTTCATAGATACAGTTATTACCAAGTGGTTTTTCGTTCTTTTTTTTAAATTACACATGTCTTTCTTGATCAAGAGAAAAGGAATTGCTTAGTGAACTTTAATTTTCTTGTTATTAAGCCTATGATTGGCTGAGCTAAATTAGGCATTGTAGCATATAATATCTGTATAGCATGTTTTTTTCAACAAAGTGCTATGCATATACGGGTATTTTAAATAATTTGCAACAACATTGAAGAACTCGTTTGAGGTAGCAGTGTTTATATTGGAGCTGAAACGGGGGTAAACGCCTAGATTATTCTTTCTTATCGTCCTTTTTCTAGTGGAAGCCCTGTCTATATTAGTGCGCTTGCGATTGGTACGGTTGACGTTATTATTGCTATTACTTGAAAAGTTATTGTTTCTTGTAGTTTTAGACATGTTATGAGTAATTAATGAGGGCAATCGGCGGGAGTCTTTGTTTGTATAGCCGTGACTTATCTTTTCCGTGTAACCGAATTTCTAAGAGTGTTATTATAAAACATAGATCAAACGTCTTTTTGTCAGCTAAAAGCCTAGAGATTCGAGTAGATTTAGGGAGTATTATGGATGTAATCATTGGATTAAGGTGATTTGGAAACTTATGCACATATAAGAGTGTAAGGTTTATGGAAAGGGCTGTATGTTTCAGAGTTAGGATTAAGATTAAGTGAGATACCTAAGAAGTTTGCCCTTTTCTTGTAACGTTCAACTGTTATCGAGAATCCAAATAAATTTTAAAAAGAACCATGAGGATTTTGACAGTTTTATTATACTTCCCTTGTTGCGATAAGGGCATAGTCTCTATAAAGACCTCCCTGGATCTGCTTGAAATATATCTGAAGCTCCTTTTATAGAATATCTCGACTAAATCAGTAACTCCAAGGCGTGTCCGAAATCCCATGGGGATATCAAAATTATATGAGGTATCCTTCCTGGTCCAATGGTTATTGCCAAAATAAATAAGAGAACGACTAGCTAGAAGAATTAATCTATATCTAAATCTGTTTTATCTGAGTGTTTGTTTTTTGCCAATTGTTTATGTCAAATGTAATGAAACTTAGACCATTTTCATCCTTGAGATTAGTGAACCAATTGATTACTGATTGAGAAATTTGCTAAAAAGGTAAGTTTACTTTTTCATTACGGAAGAGATAATTTTACCTAGATTTTTTTTGCTGACAGAACCAATATACAAACTGATAGAAGGGCAGATTAATATACTAGTAGGGCTTTCTTGGAAATTGGTTTTGTGGTCCTTACGCGTGAATCCCGGTGTGCCTGAAGTTAACATTTCCATGTAGCTATGAATGTTCATCTTTTGTAGATGTTTTGTTTAGAATCATTATCTAATAGTGTAGGAGGCACACCTGTAAACTTATAACTAGGAGCGTTTTGTATGCAGCTTGTATTAATTTAATTTTGTCATCAGGCAAAAAAAATATGAGGTCTGGTGTTAACTTATGTGAAAATTTATTAATTTTTCTAGAGATAGGAATATGACGGGATTTTTGCTTTGTTTTTTTTTCAATTTATTCCTCCTCATGAGATCTATCATAGAGTTTTCAAATTCATCAACGTAAAGGATTGTGTGACAGATATATAATTGATTTAGCTGTCCTTCTTTCAATCTTTTCTGCCCTCCGTGGGAATTAATAAGGAAATGAGTTATTTTGATTAGCGATAGAAGGGCATACAGTTTTCTTTGAATTTATATCGTAATGGTAAGCCTTCCATCTTACATTTTTAAAGGAGGAGATTAAAGTCTTCACGGATTTGAAGATGTACGTCTTCCTAAAGGAAATAGGGATGATTTTTTGGAGAGAGTTGGGGAAAATTCTTCGTCGAATATAATTGGATAGCATGAAAATGCTCAAATATTCAGAAGTATATAAAAGAAATGAAATAATAAGGATGTAGTGTTTGCCTGATATACGTAATGGAAAACTTCAATCTAATATAAATACAAGTATTAATATATAGATAATTTAATCGTAACCGAATAAAAAAGATCAATACGTAATAGAGAGTAGTGCTTATTATAAACGAAAGAAAATTACAACTATAAGTTAAAATTTACAATCAAAATTTATTGCACGAATGAATACGCCAAAAACAATTTAAGAAGTCATTATTCTATTCTTGCTATTCTTCTCATCAGAGGACAGAACGATATATATATATATATATATATATATATATATAACTATATATACATATATATATATGTATATATATATATAAATATATATACATATATATATATGTATATAAATATATATATATAAATATACATATGTATATATAGATATACATATATATATATATATATATATATATATATATATAATATACATATACATTATCGGCCATAATATGAGGAACGGAAAAACATTTACACTTATTCATGTATACTTAAAAAAATAGTGAATGGATTTTTCTGAAATACTCAGAATAAACAAATAGAACCAATGTGTATAAACTAGTACCAAAAAAATACGATTCAATATTGAGAAATATTTTAGTTTAAAATTATATCTGTGGATTTATCCTGGCCGAAAATTAAGGAACGAAACAGAAAACTTATTTTTAAGAGACTAAACTTTACATAAACATAGCTAGTTTTTAATATTGGAACTGCTGATGAGCAAAACAAAGAAAAATGGCGTCACCGACTCGCAAAACACTGTCTCTCCAAGAAAAAAAATAATTTTAGACAATTACAAAGAAAAGAAATCAATTTCAACAATTTCTAATATCGTTCGAAGATACAAAAGTGTTGTTTATCGTGTGATAGCTTGATATAAGAATAAAAATACATTAGAAGCATCCCCTAAAACCGGCAGACCCCCTAAAACGTCTCAAATAGAAGATAGGATTATGGTAAGGCAGGCTCTTAGTGACCGATTCAAATCCGCAACATCAATTTCTCGTGTGTTTAATGAACAGACTGGGAAAATATATCTAGAACAACTGTTTCTTGACGGTTAGCAGCTGCCAGATTGCATTCCAGGGTGCCAGTATCAAAACCCTTGATCTCCAAGAAGAACAAAAATAGCCGTTTGAAGTTTGCCCATGAGCATGTCGTCTGGACTGATGAACAATGGGCTAAGGTTCACTTCAGCGATGAATCCAAGTTCAATTTGTTTGGATCTGATGGAAAGAAGCATGTACGGCGTAAAGCAGGTGGACGATTATCCTCCAAATGTGTTAAAAAGACACTTAAATTCGGAGGGTGAAGTGTAATGGTGTGGGGTATGATATCCTCGGAAGGAGTTGGCCCTGTAGTTCGAATCTATGGTAGGATTAATGCGGAGACTTATAAGCAGCTCCTTCAACAGCATGTCATTGAGAGCTTACGCCTTTCACCTAATCAGCCAAGATTTTTTTATGCAAGATAACGCCCCTTGCCATAAAGCTAAAAAAGTGATAAGTTACCTCGAGGAAGAAAAAATAAGAGTAATGGACTGGCCAGCGCAGAGTCCGGATCTGAATCCGATAGAAAATGTTTGGAAAATGATTGGAGAAAGAGCACAGACGAGGAATCCCCAAAATCAAAATCATTTGTGGGATTTATTGAAGGAAGAGTGGGAAAAGATACAGCGTGAATTTTGCAAGAGACTAGTCCAGTCTTGTGGTTGAAGATGCAGTGAGGTCATAAAGAATAAAGGGATGTTCACTAAATATTGAATTAATTTATTTTTTAAAACATTTGCATTAAAAAAACATAAAGTTTCTATTTCGTTCCTTAACTTTTGGCCAGGATAAATCCACAGATATAATTTAAAACTAAAATATTTCTCAATATTGAATTGTAATTTTATTTTTTATTTTTTGGTACTAGTTTATATACATTGGTTCTATTTGTTTATTCTGAGTATTTCAGAAAAATCCATGCACTAATTTTTGAAATATACATGAATAATTGTAAATTCTTTCCGTTCCTTATATTATGGCCGATACTGTATATTTATATACATATATAAATACACACACACACACACACATATATATATATATATATATATATATATATATATATATATAGATTTATATATAAATACACACCCATTATATATATATATAAATATACACACACAAATATATATATATAAATACACACACATTATATATATAAATATACACACACACACATATATATAAATACACACACACACACACACATATATAAATACACACACACACACACACACACATATATATATATATATATATATATATATATATATATATATATAATGTTCGAAACCAGTTAGATTTCAGTGCCCCTGACAATGAATTCGGAAGGATTGGATAGTACTGAGAAGTTGTAAACAATGAAAAACAGAATTAATGGACGGAAAACGTATGTTTAACGTATGAAGCGATGCTCTTTGTGTAAACAAATTGAGCTCAGGTACTTTGGACAATATAAAAACATCGTTAATTCACTGCCTTCATAGCAGCAGCCGTATAGCGCAATGTTTCGGCGATCGGGTTTCGATCCTGGTTTGAGGTAGTTACTTGTCTAGTCGCACTGATGAGATGTGAAACAGCGAAACATTACTGTATGTTGATGAATATAATACTTCATATCTTAGGTTGAACATTTGGGAAGTGGCATACACATTATCATTAGCATAATGAAGCTCTTTGTGTAAACAAATTGAGATTAGGTACTTTGGACAATGTCAAAACATTGTTAGTTCACTGCCCGCATAGCAGCAACCATATAGCGCAGCGTTTGGGCGATCCTGTTTCGATCCTGATTTGACGTAGTTGCTTGTCTAGCCACATTGATGGGCTGTAAAACAGCGAAACAGTACTGTATGTTGACGACTACACACACACACACATATATATATACATATATATATATATATATATATATATATATATATATATATATTACACGTAGCGTGCTTTATTAACGTCTACGCCATTTACAGAGTCAGCAATATCCATCATTAATGTAAGTGTTACTATAATTTAGAATCATCCGATTTCATTGTACAAATAATTCTTACGATCTTATTCCCATTTAAGAACGTCTCATATTAATGTTAAGTGTGGAACTAATTAATTTATGAAAGACTTTGTTATTCAAAATGTTTGTTTTGTAAAGAGATTACGAGAGAGTTGAGTATGGTTTATATTATAATCTGACGCCAGG
The DNA here is from genome assembly GCF_053919585.1 of Euprymna scolopes. Lineage (NCBI taxonomy): Eukaryota > Metazoa > Mollusca > Cephalopoda > Sepiida > Sepiolidae > Euprymna > Euprymna scolopes. The sequence continues at coordinate 12,361,793 of NC_136492.1, read as the reverse complement.
TAGGCTCTGATGATATTGTTATAAACGTCCGGACAGAAATATGATTGTTAGAACTTAATTACTAAGAGTCTTAAACGAGATATTTTTGATTGATTAGATAAATAATGGAGTGATTTCGTGGTCGACAGGATAATAACATATGAAAAACTCCGCAAATACTTTAGAGAAATAATGGTCTATGAATGCGTGAAAACCAGATAATTAAGAACAGACGAAAGTCGCATAGAGACCCCAAACGTAGCTAAAGACATGCAGTTTTCTAAGAGAAATGTGTGACCGTCTATATTCATTTGTACAGGAATATATGTCGTTTTATAAAACCTTGACCTGTGTAATATAATGGCATTTATCTCTTACTATGAAGGTTTTCTCTTTTTTACAGCAGCTAATAAGGGCATCCAGATTTTAAGGTATATTCTGCACATGTATATGTATCCACTAGCAGCCCGCCCGACATTTTCCGGTCGTACAATGCGCTTAATTATCATATTTTAATCAATGTACATTTCTTAGGTATTTTATATCATATTTGACCAAATGTATGGTAATACATCTATATATCTATAAACGTGAACGTATCTGTGTATCTGTGTATCTGTGTGTATGTGTTTCTGTGTGTATGTGTGTGTACATTTCTTTGCGCAATAACTCTGTCAATTTTAAGTCTACAGACTCGAAATTTGATATACAGGCTACATAGATTTGTGAAACCCTTTGTAACTCGGCCAGAAATTTGGCTGTTAAGGGGTCAAAGTTCAAGGATTTGACCTTTGAGAACTCTACCAAACTCCTCCGACAATTTAGGGTCTAAACACTTGAAATTTTAGATACGGATTTCTTGAATATCGATCTAACTTAATAAAGTGTATATATACATATTTGTATATACATGATGGACTCACTCGTCGAGTATGACGTTCCGCCACAACAATTAAGTTTTTCGGAAATCCACACTGATCATTTGTTTATATTGGTGAAGGCCTTTTGTAGGATCAACCACACTTTTTGCAATGAGTGCTAATCCTTGTGGATGCAGATGACTGCCACAAGACGAAGCACACAGTACAGCGCAGGTTATTGCATCACAGTTACCATCTCCTAGATGCATCTCTTAAGTTAGACTAGAGGGGCATCGCTCCCAGGATATATATATATATATATATATATATATATATATATATATATATATATATATATATATATATATATATATTCTTATGATATCACTATATAAACCTAATTACAGTTAACTAGGCTGGTACCGATTTTTATACAATCGAAGAAAAATCGTTAATTATATATCTCAACTCCTTAAACACAAAGGTTGGGCGTTTGCCCTCATCATCTAATCTTATGATTCCGAGTAATATATATATATATATATATATATATATATATATATATATATATATATATATATATATATATCAGGTTTACCTGGTACATTTGTTGGAAGATTTCTTTCTAGAAGAACACAAAGTGCATACAGGGTAGACAGGGAGAAGTTTTCAAACATCCTAAGTGTAAGTCCATATTGTGGGACGAACTGGATTTAAACCGCAAGATCACTGATGACATTATATTCGACATTATACTTATATTAATACAAAAGCGTGTGCGCATTTTTTCTGTGTCAAGCTTGCATCTTTTTTGTTTTTACACAGTGATCACCACTTATCAAGGCCCGGAAGCCAGTCAGGGACAAGGGTTATTGCAAGTACTTTACGTTAGTGTGGAGATTTGATGAAGTGTTTACTTAAGAGGGCGGTTCATTAGGAATTTGTTAACATTGGATTGAATACATCCAAGTTGTAGTCCGGTGGGAAGCAGGCAGACGGAACAGAGTTCCACAGGCGTGCAGTTCTAAAAAGAAGCTTTGTTCATGGAATCCGCCTTTTGATTTAGACACAGATATAGAGTGGGGGAAATTTTTCACAGTGGATTCAGCTAGACGGGTGTTTTTCATGAAAGATTAGCGAGGGGGGACCAGAGATTGTAGTTCAGACGAGCACCTGCCATGGAAATAACGATGATTTTCTTCTGTTTAATTGTTATGACCATTCCATTTCTTGTAATAAATAATTTTACTAAGGTTTGGTTTTGGTTTAGTATTAGAGATGAAGGAACTGAAGCCATCTATTTTTTATTAAAAAATTATCAAGAATGGTCTATACGTTTTGCTTTCGGTTATAGCTGAAGGAACTCAAATTATTCCCTAAGCTTTGGTTTTGGTTTTGGTTGCGATTCTATCTGATGCACCTAAGTCATATGGATATTTTTTTTTATTTCTAAAATCACAACTTTACAATATATAAGAATCGATAGAAAATTGACTCTACGCTGGGCGTCATTACTAGCTTAGATTAATATTTTTGCAGTTTTAACAAAAGAGCTACTATAATATCAGGGTGTCTCCATTTAGGTTGTATATCGATAAAATGCCAACATAAATATATTACATATGAACGAGAGCCCTATTGAATTCCCACATGACCCGCTAGTACATATATTATGATGGGACGTACGTATCAATCGTAAATATAAATTGATATTAAGATGCATTGATATTTGTAAGAGGGTTTCTGTTAAAGCATATAAAATAAATAGAAATAGTGGAAACTGAATAAACAAAATACAACATATTTAGATAAAGAAATTATATTGTGTGAAAACGTTGAACTAAGGACCACATTATAAAATAGAAGCTACTGCCATAAAATGAAATAATTTAATTGAAAAGGAAAATTGGTGACAAGAAAATTAAAAAGAAAAGAAAAGAAAAACGTTCGTGCTATATACGACTAATATGATGAATATCATCGAATAACAATTGAACTTAAAAACCGTTTCTTATGTTTGTTATAAAAAAAAAATTGCTACGAAAGAACTCACATAAGAAAGGGTAAGATTTATTGAAAAGAAATATAAAATACAGAACAAAGCATTCTTGTAATGTGAATAAAATGAATAGAAATTCAGATCGTTAAATCGAGTATACTTATTGTTGTTGCAACACAAGTGCGACGTAGCGAAATAATTCATTGCACGAATCTGGAACTTTTCTGAACGCCCATCATTCCAATGTTGATGCAATGAACGCCTTGGCAAAGAATTGAGATTTATATCGAAGAGAAAGCATTTTCGTGTTTTATAGGAAAGAAGAATTGTGTGTGAATTCGATTAATGCGTAAAATACATATCTTTGTACAGATAGAAAATATACAAAAAAAAAACGTGTATACGTTTATATAGAGAAAATGAAATCATTCCTGAGTTTTTGAACAAAATAGAAGAATGAGAAGTTCGAATTAGTGAATCGAACATGTATGCAAACTATTCATGCGTTTTATGAATCTATGCAATCCATGCGTGCATATATATTTGACAATATACCAATCATGTTTAAATACAAAAATATGTAACGTGATAAAAATGTTAGCTAAAAATAAACGATCGCAAATGATAGTCAATGATTTTAGTTTACGCAACTCTAGTATAAAATACATTAATAAGGACCTCTAGTAATGCAGGCGCTGTACATAGCGTTATGTGAGGTAGTCGCGGTGAACGAGGGTAGTTTCTCGTCAGCCAAGAAACAACCAGGAACGCACACTTAATATATTTCTTGCCTCATGTGCGCGCCAACCAATCTGTAGACAGAGGGGGGAGCAGGCCGGGTTGGAGTCAATAGTGGGCTTAACTACTGTTGCTTTATTACTGTTTTCTGGTAGCCGAGTTGTGTTCCCGATATATATATATATATATATATATATATATATATATATATATATATATATATATATATATATATATATATCATTGATAGTATTGTTTACGTTATTAAAACAGAAACAAAAACACAATGTGTCTACCAAAGAGTGCTTAATGTTAGCCAGGGCAATTTGAACATTCAACATATATATATATTTTTTCTTATAATAAAAAGATGAACGCCAGTGTGTGTGGGGAGTGTGAGTGTGTGTGTGTGTGTATCTGGTCACGAATAGGCTCTTATATGGTTAACTATTTAAAAAAAACTGATTACATATAATGATAGAAGATGTGCCGAGGATTAGGAATGGGTATGTTTGATCTGGCAGAACGGTGGTTCATAAAAATTGTGGGATCTGCGTTCGCGCCTGGCCCCCCCCAAAGTATGGAAATAAAAAAATGAAAAAAAAAATTTACAAGTGCTTTTGATATAGATGTACATAAGAATATTTGATAAGTATGTTTCAACTTTAATAGGAATGGTATAATTAAATTGTGGGGTCTGCGTTCGCGCCTGTACTCCATGGAAATATAGCACAAACTTTAACAAAGACTTTTCGTATCTATTTGCGTAAGTATACTTTGATAATTAAGTTCCAGTTTGAAGAAATATGGTATAATAAAATTATGGGGTGTTCGTTCGCGCCTGACCTCCATAGAATGTAAATATGTCACAAAGTTTAACAATTATTTTTAAAAGGCACGAGGGTCCACAATAACACCTTATATTTAATCTTTATTGACGTTAGCATTTTTTTTAAATTAATTTTTAGTTGAATCATATTGTGTCGAATAAATTCACTTCATAAATTCACGTTCTTATTTAAGTGAAAGACAAAAAAAAAGGGGCGGAACTTTAGACAATTCTCGAGACCAATTTTGCATAACTCTACTTTTTTCCTTCTCCACTTGCACGTGCCCATTTTACAAAATAGATAAATAGGTAAATAATAAAAAATCAGAACGTTACTTTTTATCGTGTCAAAAGAAGGAAAAATCCTGCTCACGCGATTACATGTTGTTTAAAAAATATTTACATAACCTTTTTTTATTTATATATCCGTTTAAGCTTTTTTGTCAGTATTCTAGAAGGAATTCAGTTGATTACAACCTTTTCTGCATGTTCTTTATATTACAATAGTACACATCTGAATCCGACGGCGCAATACTACATCGTTCAATACTGTAAAACTGAAACGAAGCTGTTCTGCTTTAAAAGGGTGCCATTTTCTTCTTATTCATATTTATATCGATTCTTTACTTTAAAAAACTAAAGTAATTACGTGTTTACTTTTTTAATATCCCATTTTGCTGTTTCGGATAATTTTACTAAATAAGTAAACTTCATTATTTTTCAAAACTGTTTTTTTTTCTTTGTTTTTCGATATTTCGTCGATATTATTTAGTAAGAGTGTTTAGCAGAAAATCTAACAAACGACTACCCGAAAAATAAATATACAAGAAATAAATGTTACGATAGTCAATAAAAGTTCAGTTAATGTTTTTTTCTGTTTAAATAGTTTTTAATGCTCTTTACTTGAAATAATTTCAGCGAACCGAAATCAAAACGAAATTTGAGGCGATAACTACTTAAATGAATTTTTATATAAACTATACATGCCATAATTGAATATTCCTAAAGCATAAAATAACGTAAAACATTAAAATATGTTTATAAATATTCCTTACATTGACGGAACTCACTTAAGTTTTTTGCACAGAATGCTCACGTGCCCCTCCTTCGAATTGAAAACGGGGGTATCCATTTCTAAGTAGCAGCCATGTTGATTTTTTTTAAACCGGTTCGTGCATTAAAAATACTTTTTTTTTAACTAACTACTTAAAAATACAAAATAATGAACTTTTATACCATAAAAGTAACTTTTATTGACTATGGTAACATTTATTTCTTATATATTTATATTCTTATATATATATATATATATATATATATATATATATTTATATATATATATATATATATATATATATAACATTTTCTCTTTTAAGGAAACATCATTTTGTTAGTCACTCTTGGCTACGAATGGAAACAAAGTTGATGTAAAAAATATATTTTCGCGAAAATTATCTTTACTTTCATCATATTTTTCTCAGGGTAAAATATTTAGTATCAAAACCTATCTCTTTACAAACCCCTCCTTTTCATAACGCATCATACTTTAATCAATCACATTCCATTTTATGTAGGCTGTTTTTGAACCCAGTCAACGACGTTTACTTCTGCTAGTATATATATATATATATATATATATATATATATATATATATATATATATATATATATATATATATAACCTTTTTTCCTTGCAAGTGTTTCGCCCCGACAGTTGTGGGGGTATATTAGTTGACCTCTTTGCCTCCATTGACATCAGATTTGAGAGTTTCACCCTTATCGATCAGTACGTTTCTGCATGTGTGTTAGTGTGTGTGTGGGGGTAAGCACAGTCTCAAAGCGCGACATCTGTTACGAAATCAATGGAATTTGTTTCTGCATTCTTCAAATCAAGGATGTACTCTTTCAGTTACGTAAAATACTCGAAAAAAATTGTTTCTTATTCTTATATACTTGGACAACCACCTACATACTAAAAGCTGAAAACAATATATATGCAGTTGTTTTATTTTAGGTGAGGAGTTATAATCAAACTATATGGAAGTATATGTAATCTTTAAGATTCATAGCAATGAGCCACTACATTACGCATAACAGTTGAAAGCACATTTATGCGTGAATCATTTTATTATTACTTCTTACTGTCATAAGCTACTAACTTATAGAGACCAAACTGTATTAAATTGTTAATAAGAGGGTTCAATTAGACCCAATCCTAATCGTTAAAATCATCGGTGGCAACCACAATGATTTATGTAACAACTTAGCTACACCAATTGCTCAGTAAGAGCTTAGTGGAATCTCAGAGAATCTGTAACTCAGAAGATGTAAGCTTAATCGAATTACGAGGCCCATTCCAATATTAAACCCTTCTGTGTTTTTGTATTTAACCCGAAAAGAGCAGGGCTTACAATGAGGAAAGCAGTTGTGGTGTCGTAATCCTAATATTTTTTTATTAAATATAAACTAAAAATAAAAATGTATCTATACATAAATGATAATACACGTTAAAGAATAAAAAAAAATAGAATAATTAACCTTTTTTTCTGATTGGTCTAAAACGTTTAGTTATTTGAAGCCGTCATTAAAAGAAATATAAGAACTGCCACTTGTTTGCATAGCTAGAAAGCAATTGTTCCTTTTGGAATTTAGTAACGCATCGCCCCCACCCCGGGCAGCCATACTCTGGTAATATGTCCCTTTATATCCTTAATTTTGGGGGGATTTAATTGTTCAAGTTAGATCCAATTTTTGCGGTGCGTTAGTTTATTAACGATGAAGATACAGAACAGTAAAGGATGGATTTCTACATAACACCGTTGTTCCAGCGCGGTTCGTGTTCTGCATAAGTGCCGAAGCGTGTTATGGTTCTTTCCTGATCCTGGTGAACTTGAAGAAAGAACCTGATCAACTTGGATCATCCTTCTGGTATAAGGGAGTACCTGAACAGATAAAAACAAAGTGTATTAAGTTTTGTAAGCCTATCTAATCTCTTGAAAGTATTCACAAAACCTACACAGTACCATTAAAATCCAGCGAACTATTGATTTTACCACACTTCCCTTTGTAAATCAGAAGATGTAGGTTCAACCGACATATTAAGGTTGTTTTAAAATTTAATCATTTTATGTTTAACTAAAGAAGATCAGGAATACGATGAGGGGGCGTAGTACCAATCAAACGAGCGACATATTGATTTTACCACGATTTGCAATGTGGGTTTGGTAAAGATGGAATTAGGTATACATAATTCTGACACATGTCTGTTGCCTTAGCAGTGTCTCACGCCTGGAAATTCAGTTTCAAACAAAACGAAAAAAGAATTAGAATTATCAGATTAAGCATCTGAAAATAAACCTACATTTTTAGATTCTGATACCAATTTCGGTACCCTAAATACTTCTGGTGTTTTTTCGATTCCAAATTCCGATCAATCGTCCCAAGACTAATTTCTACAGGGTGGTCAAAAAGTCAGGTAACATGTTAAAGGTAGGGTAAACAACGATGGATTGGTCGCCGTGGCCCAGTTGAATGGGCAGCCAGATCTCCGGATCTTACCCCTCCTGATTTCTGGCTTTCGGGCTATGTAAAGGATAGCGTTTATGGCAAGAAGCCTGATACAATAGCGTCTTTAAAGTTATTTATTGAAGAGGAGATTGCGCGGATATCAGCTGACATGATTACACGTGTTACGCAATCAGTGGTTAATCGCTTCCAGCGATTGATAGAGATAAATGGACGACAATTAACAAAATAAACATATTTCCTGTTTGTTTCATTTTATATTTCAATTTATGGTACTTAAATATACGTGTATTGCTAATATCGTTTTTCTTTAAAATGTTACCTGACTTTTTGACCACCCTGTATATACCGTATATTTTGCATACAAAACGACCGTCAAATAAGACGAGGTACAAAATTGGAGCAAATTTTAATAAATTTATCATATATCGGCTGTATAAGATGACTGCTAAATCATGAAACCATGTTTGTTTAGCCTAGGCTAGAGATTGTAACGCCCGGTATCTTATGAAAAAATGTTTTTTTAAGACGATTTTTTAAACTTTAAGAGTCGTCTTATACGTCGAAATATACGGTACGTGTAACTTGTATAATTAAATTATTTACATGTATAGCTACAGTTCTGTCTTTAATGAAATTATATATATATATATATATATATATATATATATATATATATATATATATATATAATTCTGAAGGTTTTTCATATTACACACACACACACACACACACACATGATTATCAGTAGCAGTAACGCGATGGAGTGACGCTTTCCAACCAACCCTCTTAAAAATTCAGAAACGTCATTTTAAAGGGTGGTTACGTGTGTAATTTTGAAGTAAAGTTTACGTTATCTTAAATCCATCATCTTCTGAATCGACTCTTTCATTTTAGTGGCAAGGATAAATGCATTGGGATTTGAAACAAGGTCTAGCTAAGATTGCGCCTGGCATATCCAGATTATCACCCATATACCCATTTTAGTCCTGGCAAGGTTAAGCGTAACTTCAATACGTAAATCTAATTTTAAACGAGTGTGTCAACCAGATTAGGCCGTATACCTATAAATTAATAAATTTGTAAAAGAGAAAAAGATACTAGGAAAAATTATCTTGCAAATGTTATTCCTCTGAAGGTGGAGATTTCAATTTTCAGCGTGAACTATATAAAACCATATAAAAATACAATCGCTTATTACTTACGATTTCGAATATGTTGTTGCTTACGGAGTAAATACATGCTACAACCCTGAGTTAATTAAAGGTTCTCTTCGTAATTTCCTGCAGAGTTCTGAGTTAGATAGGAATATTTCCGTTTTCGACAAGATATATTTTAAGAAAGTGAGAATTACCTCATACAAAATATGGTGACAATAAAACTCATGGCGAGAAAGTCTTAATACTCCTAATTTGGGGGGGGGGCAAATTTAAATAAAAATTTCTATAGGCATTGCTAATGATAAGTATCAACTATACCCCCTCCCTATTTACGGTCCCGCATAATCACGCCACTCCATATTTATGGCCTCACATAATCACGGATTAGGCTCCGAATCCTAAGTCATCCTGTACGGTGTAACGAGTTAGTGTCAAAACGTAATATAAACAATTTCACAGTGAGCAGTATTGTCAATTTAGCGATTTCCCGCTAGATCTTGAAATGTTGGTGCTGGATGCACTTACTGATCCGCGCTATTTTTAAATCGTATTTCCAAGTTTAATTAAAGTTTTATGTGTTTTTATTCAATTGTAAGGTTAAAGTACAGAATAGGTACAAAACACCCTCCCCTCCCCATGTTAAGAATGGCTTTTTAAATAATAGCGTTATTATTTCATTATTTTATTTTATTATTCATTGCAGTGTATAATTTTATACATTATGAAAAAATACGACGAAAGGCCGTTGAAGACACAAAATTTGCAAAGCTAGAATATTTATCTTTGTATTTCTTGAGTTAATCTTCAGTTGTCATTTTCAAATTGTTTATCTTTCTTGACTCAAGTAAATCAAAAATTTAGAAGAATATAAATTATTTGTATCGCCGGATTGGTTTATGAATTATTATTATAAAGTCCATGACAAACATAAAGCCGTATCGGTAACGTTTTTTTTTACAAGCTTCGATTGAAAAAAACAAAAAAACAAATATGGATTTTTCTACACAAAGCATCAGTTTTCGATAATGCGTCCTGCAGACGTAAGACAAGAAATGTTACTTTGAATTGGAAACGAGTGTAATAAGCCCATTAATGACGACAGAAACACTGAAAGCTGACGTTGCGTCTTTATTTGAGGCGTCACGTGTTCATTAAAGAAGAAAAAAATAAGGTTAAAAGGTATCTCCTGAAATACAACAGATGAAGAACTCCAAACAGTGCAAATTTCAACAACACACCCGTTTTTTAAAATGCATCCAATATTGGCGGCATTTTGCTAGTCGCGGGGAATGGGTAAAACACAAGTAAAAACAGGGTCCCCCCCCCAAAAAAAAACGGGCCTTAAATCAAATTAGAGCCCGTTTCTTAGTGTTTTGTCCGAATGAAATGAAACTTCTTCCATAACTAGTTTATTATATTCAAAACATAACATCAAAACACAAGGGTCTTTGGCCTTTTTTTCTCCGTTCTACAGCATATGTTTTAGATGACCTCCATTTAACTTTTTTTTTTTGGGGGGGGGGGTGAAGTGTCACCCTGTATTACTCGCGATTATCGATAGAATATTGAAATATTGTACATAGAACATCGAATATCAGATTTCATGAGGTCCTGGATATGACCTAAAACTATATCCGATGGTGAGGCACAACCTTACGGGCCTTAGGGAGTGTGGAGCTACTCTTTAATTGCCATTGCTCCCAGGTCGACTCTGACCCGGAGTGGTAGTACCTGTTAGAGTCCCAACTATGGGTTAAATAGAAACTGACTTGAAAAAAAATATATATATATATACTCCATTAAAAATCGCTTCTCAAAATAACTAGATTCGGCATTAAATAACCTGAAAAAGGTTGATATGTCGTAAAACAAAACCAACCAACCAACCAGATTTCATGAGAAAAATATACTTCAAGTCTCTTAAAAATGTCTATATATTCCCGCATTTAATACTTACCGATTCGACTAGAGTTAAATAACTTAAAGGAATGTGTTTGTCCACATTTGAACATACACATAGGAAAACAATATCTACATACATTGATTTTAGATGTGTTTTTTTTTTAATTCCATTGTGCGTATGCGGCATGATTCAGGTTGATACAACTATTCCCGTTAAATGACCGATGTTAAGCAATATTGAGCCCGGGCAGTTCTAAAATGTGTGACTATTTGGGAATTCCAGGTGCTGTATGTTCTCCGCATTTTTTTCCAGTCGGTCTGGACTCCTTCTTACCACTGGACTCAAACAGTGCCCGCTCAAGAAAGGTATAATTCGAGGTTGCGCAAATCTTGCCTTACAACTCCACACGCAACTACTCTTACAGGGGTATCCATTATTTTTAGACTGAACGCAGTCAAAGAACAGGTTTGTTGCACACTAAATCACTACATCTTTTTTCTATAAATAAAGAGTTGTTCACGTTTTCAAATGAAGCGTTTATTTTAAGTCGGACAATGGACCGAACTAAAATGCTAATATTTAATGTTTTTCTCGTCGTAATCCATCAACGCAATGTCTACGCTCATGACATTTAAACCTAAGCACACATTTATACAAGCAGTGGAAGGAAATGCCATAAACTATCAATTCGAAGGAATAAACTATTCAAGGACCACTACCGTGAAACTATGCGATGCTTACCGGATTAATGGTAAAGACTCTCTTCAAGGAAACTATGCTGTTACGAATTCATTGAATATCATTGAATAAAAGTTCTTTTCTAAGCGAAAGGACTGTCGTTGGCGATTGTTTAGTAAAAAGGAGTCTACAAGGTTGTAAACTCTTTTTTTTACTTCTATTCAAAAAGAAAACAAATATTAGGCATGTACCCATCAAACAAAATAAAAATATATTTTCTTGATAAAAATCATATGATAGCGGTAACATTTTCAGAAGTTTACAATAATACTATGCAATTATTAATTAAATCTTTCTCTCTATATATAAGTGAGCGTGTATGTATGTGTGTACGTTTCCCTACGCAATAACTCTGTCAATTCTCAGTCTACAGACTCGAAATTTGATATACAGGGTACTGAGATTTGGCAAAATCTATGCGATCGGGTTTCAGCCAGAAATTTCGCTGTTAAGAGGTCAACCATCAACGATTTGACCTTTGAGAACTCTATCAAACTCCTCCGACAATGTTGGGTCTAAACACTTGAAAATGTAGATATATGTTCCTTATACATGAATCTTACTTAATAACTTGATTTGAGCCCAAAACAATAAATGTTAAGCGGTTATAATAGTGGTCAAAATTTACAAAAATTATCCGCTTTTCTTTTTTTTTTTTTTTTGCTCAACATACACCTCAAAAAACCCGGGTAACGCCAGGCTGAAACGTTAGTAATTCTATGTAAATAGCCTGGCTATGTCTTGCTTTAACTTACTGTAGAATGACGTCTCGTACGAGCTGCCTTCTATAAGATTCCAGACTACAATTGAAAAGTCAGTATGTTATTGCTATTCATCTTATGAGGTTACTGGGAAATCTTTATGATCTAAAATTCCAAATAACAGCTAAAACAGGTATTGGAATACATTCTACAGAAATCTGATAGTCACAGCTGGCAAATTAAAAAAAACCCAAAAAATCTAGACGTGAACACACTTTAGAAAAACGATATGCAATAGAATTCTATTTCAAACAGATAAAATGCTACGAATACGTAAAAAAATGTTTCAGGCTGAATTGGCCTATATTGGATTAATTGAGCATCGGTTTTTGAGTTGCATAAGAGATTCAAGGAAGGCAGGGAGTCAGTGAGAGAAGATGAGAGATGTAGGAGGAGTAATCGAAGTCGGATCTCTAAAGTTGATTAACCAAATAACAGATTTCATGGATAAACACCGTCGTGTGTCTATAGAAACAGTAAGTTGCACACTTTGATGTCGGTGTTGAAACTGCAGAGAAGATTATTCGCGAGGATCTAAACATGTGGAATATTTGCGTGAATGCAGCAGTTCACAACTCCATCATTTTCAAAGACTATTTATTGAAGAGTGGAATCAGGGCACTTCCTCACCTAACCCTAAGCCTAGCCCTACCCCCTCCTCTATACTTCAAACATAGTTCCCTGTTATTTGGGATAATCCCGAAGCTTATTGAAAACTGTAGAGTTTGTCGTTATGAGAGAATTGAAGAGCTGAAATAGCTTGTGACGTGCATTGACACGCTTACACAAAAGGACTCACATGAGATCTACCAGATGTTGTTGAAACAGTACAACAAGTGCATTACAGCCGGAGGAGATTACTTCGAATGAGACTAAAGTGCCATGCGTGTATCATTAATAAAAGTGCCTACAGGTAAACATATTGAAAGCACCTCATATATTGTAAGATGAGTGTTCAGATTTCAAGATAGCAAATCGAATCACCTTTCATTTAAGACTTTAAGTGCCTTTTCCATACAGTTTTTCTAAACGATATAAAGACTCTATAATGTTCAATGACAGCGTTACTTTTAATGTGAATAATAGGAATGTTAACATTTTTATGGTCTTTTCCCGTCACAATCAATAAAGCCAAGCTTTATTGCTCAAATAGATATTTTATTTATAAATACGTATTTTATTATTCATGGGTAATAAAAGCAATCCCGTGTTGCTACTTTGTGAAATTAATGCATTTAAAGCCTACTTTTAAATAATATCTTTCTTATTCTTCTAATAAATATATCTTAGATTATAATCCAAGAATACCATATTTCCATCTAATAAAGCGAAAATATACTTGTTGGAGGGAATAAGCCATGAATAAAATGCGTATATATCGTGCGAATTTGAATTAACTTGTCCAGATAATCAGAATTGATGTCTGATGTCTACAACAGATACTGATTCACTATAGCGATAATCGATCGTACAGAAATCAATAGACTGCGTATCATAAATATACCGCTTAAGTATTTGAATATCGATCTAATTTCTCGAAGGAATCAGTAGTATATATTACAATGAAAATAGACTATACATATGAATTAACAGACTTTTTATTTGCTTTTTTTTCAGCACAGATAAAGCAGAGTGGTCCTTGATGTAAGGGGTTGATATCTGACACCCCATCTACATGGACATTCTGTAGCGAGTAGGGCAGCAATATTTGTTCACCATTACAATTTAATGTTGCATGACAGAATACTTCAGTAAACGAGAGGCAAATGCAACATCTAGCAGTTTAAAATGGGGACAAAACGGGATGGTGATGGATTTAATGCTGCCAAGACTAAGCTTGTTTTCTTCAATAATTTCTCCACCACCAATAGCAATAACCAAAAATACATTACTTGAAAGTACTTCTTTAAACTCCTCGACCAACGTTCCCTGTGAACATGAGTTGGAACAGATACATTGAGAGCATTGCCAATGCTGCTGCGAAACAGGTGGGCTTTCCTTACCGTGCTAGAAAGCTGCTTACGCCTGAAAGTATCCTGTACCTCTATGAGGCCACTATTCGCTCATGTATGTCATATTTGTCATATTTGAGGATCCGGGATATGACCTTAAACTTTATCCGATGGTGAGGCCCCAGGTTGTGGGCTTTGGGGGGTGTGGCGCCACCCTTTAATTGCCATTGCTCCCAGGTCCACTCTGATCCGGAGTGGTAGTACATGTTAGGGTCCCAACTATGAGTTAAATAGAAACCAACTTAAAAAAAACAAATATACTCTATTAAAAAATTATTCTTCAAAATCACTGCATATGGCATTAAATAAACCAAAAGTGTTGATATGCCGTGAAACAAAAACAACCAATCAACCATATTTGGGCTGACGCATCTGCTACCAGCCTCCCACTCCTGGGTAGGGTTCAAAAGAGAGTAGGTAACCTGATAGATCCCGAACTGACACCTAAGCTTCAGCCTGTCTCTCATCGATAAAATGTGGCATCCTTCTGCCTGTTCTACAAGTATTTTAAAGGCGAATGTGCTTAGGAACTACGAGCACTTGTCCCCCTCGACGTAAATACCTCCGACAAACCCGACAAGCAGGTAAATTCGAAATAGTTTCTTACCCAGAACTGCAGGACTTTTGACTTCCTCAGGGATTCTGCTTCCTAAACTGTACTGACACGCAGAAAGTAAAGTGTAATGTCAACAGACATCTTGCTACTTATATCCCTCCATAATACCCATGCAACTTATGTTCTAGATAATAGCTCCGACTTTAATATGGCACTGTTTCTTGTTTGTGGTGAAAATGGAATAAAAAAAAATATTACAGTAGTTGACTTTGGTGGTAATTTTGCTCTTTGGCGTGTTTGTCTACTGTAGTTTAACCGAGAGGGCGTGGGTGCTATGAGATTGTCAGATGACATTCTATTTAATACTTATAAAACAGAAATAGGAGTGCAACATTCGTGCGACACAGCAGGGATAAGAATTTGGTTCATATTTCGATGAGACTCCATAAATGGAGTATGATAAATTAAAGTTCAAATTTACAACTACAGCAAAGATTGGAATACCACCTACTAAAGCCTGATTCAAACAGCTGCAAATTTCAACAAATGTACGTGAACACACTTTAGAAGAACGATTTGCAATACAATTTGTTTTAAACAGATAAAGATGTAACGGATACGTATGGAATGCTTCAGACTGATTTGGACTATCTTGCATTAATCGAGCATTCCCGATTCCGATACAATGACCGTTTCTTTAATTATCTTTTATAATATTATTGCGTTTAAAACAAAATCTTCCTCAGCTGGTACTAATAATAAAATAATCAATATTAATTGATTTTGAACTCAAAAGTAAGCATGGAATCTATTAAAATTATTAAATAAATCTATGAAGACAGGGTTAGTATCGTTGGAATGGGGGAGCTGTGGTAGCTGCATCCGCGTAGATGTGGAAACCATACTCAGTGCATTAGCGAGTGGTGATATATATATATATATATATATATATATATATATATATATATATATATATATATATATATGTGTGTGTGTGTGTGTGTCAGTTTAAAGTAAAGTTTTATCACGTTAGATAGAGAACTAAACATCCTGGCAGCAACTTTGTCATTTTTTTAAAAATAGGAATCACCACATATCAAGGCCCAAGGGTCACTCGAGGATTAGGATTAAACAGAGTATAGTAGTTAATTGGACAATATAGTAATCGTTAGTAATTGAAATTCGATAAATTTGTTAACTTACGTGAAATGGCTCACCAAGAACTTGTTTACGTTGAACTTGAAGACAACCATATTGTAGTCAGCTGGATAGCAGGCAAACGGAAGCCAGTTCCACAGGCGTGCAGTTCTAAAATAATCTTTGCTTATGGAATCTACGTTTAGGTTTATGCGCAGATAAAGAGTGGGGGATTATTGATAGTGTTTTCAATTAGACAAGTTTTTCTCGAGGAAGTTTGGGGAAAGGGGACAATAGATTGGAGCTCAGTTGAGCACTTGGCAGCAAAATAACGATCAAGCAGGACAAACTCGCAACATCTTTTCTGTGAGGAAGAGGTTGCAGGGAAGAGAAAAGGGTATCCATTACTATGCTGCAAAGTCTATGTATAACTTTATCAAGGCAGGATAACACCTTTCTATTAGCTCTTGCCTAGATCTGGCACCAGTTCTCCATTCCTTGGACGAAAACTGTTTGAATGATGCGATATTCTCTCCCTTATTTTGGAAAAAACTACTTGCTCTTTATCTTATTACCTTGTCAAACAGTATAATTATATTTTTAAGTAGAAAGAGGTAGGAGTAAATAACAGGTCTGTATACAGATTACTACGACGCATAATGTACTAAATTATGATTATTTAATTAGTACGTCAACCTAAAATTCATTTCTACGATGCATTATGTACTAAATTATGTGATGTACGTCAACCCAAAACCTATCTGGTTTAATGAACTTAATGCCTAAAATTTGGTTAATGTTTCCAACTTTACTGATCTTTATTTAGTTAGCTTACAAATAATACAGCCATCTATAATATAAATCTCATCTATCTTTTTAAATGTATGTATGTATGTATGTCTGTATGCATGTATGTATGTATATATGCATGTATGTATGCATGCATGTATGCGTGTATGTATGCATGTATGTATGTATGCATATATGTATGCATGTATATATGTATGTATGTATGTATGCCTAAAACATTTTACAAAGGAAACAGATTTTCACGAGGTCGATATCGTTTTAAAGCAAAGCCCTTATGAAGACAAATTTTAAACAAATCGCTAACAAAGGCTGGGTCACTTCTACAAGGACGAGTCACTTTTTTCGCCGATTTTTTTCCTTTTTTTTTTTTGGCTCAACATACAATTCTAAACACTCGGACAACGCCCGGGCAACGCCTGGGCAACGCTTGCCATCCAGGCTAGTATGACAGAAATCTATTCAAGATGCATATGTTTTACGCCAAAACATTAAAGAGCTTTCCTGCTCCTAGGTATATATTACTATATTCACTATTCCAAATGTACTTTTGTCAACGAGAAACTATAACTCTGTATAGTCATCCGAAGCGCGCGTTTTCATACGAGGTATAGCACGGAAAAACAATATGTTGGCGATAAAACACAACTTTATTAGTTTTAGTATATCTAAGTCAATGTCAGACGAAATTTCTTTAAAATGAAGGAAATCACATATTGGGGATAATTTCGGTTCGATTTTATTTCGAGACTTGATACTATTTCACTGACCAAGTAATTTTGGCACTTTTTATGACTTTGACAATCGAAATATTTACTGAAAATTAACATGGTTTTTTTAAACGGTATGTATTATATATCATGTTTGTATATTTATATTATAAGATTTACTCTAAAACTAATTAACCGATCATTATGAATTTATGTATGTGTATATGTTTTTATATGTGTATGTATTGGATTCACTAGTTAACTAATAAACCGATCATTATGAATTACGACTATGTGTATGTGTTTGTATATTTATATGTATTGGATTTATTTCTAAACTAATTAACCAATCATTATGAATTTTTAGTATGTATATTGTAACAGTAACAAGCATAGACGAATTCGATCTTAATAGATCGAAGTTTTAGTTTCGGTAACGTATAAAATATGGAAAATAATAGCACATATGAGACTTAGTTCCACACTTACGTTGTCAGTCAAATGTATTCAGTATTACGACTGACATATTTTTTTCTTATAAAAACGATACTTTCTAGACACAATTTTTTCCCGAATTTTTTTTTCTTTTTTTTTTAGCACATGCTAAATTCTAGTAGCTTTTTTAAAGAAATGTTCATTTTTACTTAGGATTATTTTCTTCTTTTTTTTACCAAAGTCTAAGAAACAACTTGCGAGATGGAAAAATCTACAATTTAAAACAATATTAAGAGCGCCAGAGAGCAAGCTTCCTATAAAAAAAAACACCCGGGGTTAGAAGTGTATTTATTAAAAATTCCTATTTACTTACATGTAGATATCTTCATATTAAATATGAATTCGACGTGTTTATCAGAAATATAGGAAAGAAGCCAACATTGTAAATTATTAAAATATTGCCCCACTGCTTAATGCAAAATGAGTGTATATATATATATATATATATATATATATATATATATATATATATATATATATGTGTGTGTGTGTGTGTGTGTGTGTGTATGCATATATATATTATATAAAAGGAATTGTGTTTATGATATCGTCCCATATAGCCTCAGAAATGGTTGGATCGATTTTACAAAGAAAAGACTCGCGAGTCTACTTGGTGTCCCTGGACGTGGTCTAAAGTGTTTTTAATTGGAATGCCTCTGATGAGTTGGGTTTTAACCGGGGTGGGGGAGATTGGTGAAAACGTGAAAAAATAAAAGAAGTAGAAATCGTCAGATGAATGCCCAATACGTATATGCAAGTGTAACGTAAAAGCTAATGGTTAATGATTTAATTTTTGATCTTTCTGCAAACGCGTCTTCATAGATCAGGCATTAACATTAAATGAATATTTGAATCTTAAGCTAGAATTTTAGGTTTCGATTCTTGCTGGTGGCGCACGACTGTTTTTTTTTTGTCACTTTCTAAATCAGTACTATATTTTGGGCCTAATCCTAATATATATTAATGAATACGAAATTTCCATTAATCAAAATATCATATTTAAGCGTATTTTACAACCGAGTAATGCTGGGCGCAATGCAAGGATATATATACATATATATATATATATATATATATATATATATATATATATATATATATATATATATATATATTCTATACTCCTATGAATTCGTTTCTTGTTTCTGTGTATTGATATTCATATTAATACCCTCTTTTCTATTTATTTAAAAAGAAAATACAATGTTGTTATATATGGGTCGTAGAATTGCAAAAGATCTACCTAATTTTCATATTCTTTTAAACATTCATTTTAATTAACTCCGTATTAGTTTTTTCGGTTTTCTAATGAAATGATCATCTTTAGTCAACTATTATGTTAATTATATTCATGCAGATATTCTACATGATTTATACTTGCATAATATTTGCGTAAAAAGTGTGCAGTAAACACAAAATTGTTTACATATATATTCATCTATACGTATATATTTTTGTTTTTCTATCTATCTATCTATCCATCTATCTATAAAAGTGAACGTGTATGTGTGTGTATCTGTGTGTCTGTGTGTGTATCTGTGTGTCCGTGTGTGTACCTGTGTACATTTCCCTACGCAATAACTCTGTCAATTTTTAGTCTACAGACTCGAAATTTGATATACTGGGTACTGAGACTTTGGAAATTCTCATGTGATCAGTTTTTGGCCTGAAATTTGGCGATTAACGGGTCAATGTTCAACGATTTAACTTTGAGAACTCTACCGAACTTCTCCGACAATATTGGTGCTACGCACTTTAAATTATAGGTATAGGTTCCTTGGACATGGATCTAACCTAATAACTTTATTTGAGCCCGAAACAATATATTTTAAGGGGTCATAATAGGGGTCAAAGTTTAAAAAAAAAATTACCTCTGCGGTCTCTTCCAAATTACTCAGACAATTTCTGGTCTAAATATTTGAAATTTTATATATAAGGTATTCATAGATAGGGCAAGCTTTTTCATCAGTTTGGGTCGAACATTTTTAGTGCCAATATATAAATGTATGTATGTATGTATGTCTGTTTGCATATCTGCCTTAAACTTTCAATAGAGGCAAGGATTTCACCAAGATCAGCATCGTTTTAAAGTTCGACCTTTCATACGACATATATCGAAAAATTGACCAAAAATATTAATATCTTCCCCTTCAACTAGGCACTTTTCTACAGAGATGGGGCCACTTTTTTCATCGATATTTTTTGAAGTTATCCTCTCCTTTAGATTGTCTGACCTTAATTTTTAAAAATGCCGCGTCCGGTTTGGCGGTGGTCGTAACAGCATAAACGCTAGGCTTTGCCCCATTCTTTTCCTCCTTTGCGGTACGGGTTCGAGCCTGCCTTCGTACTACCACTTTTTTTTGGTCAACATACACATCCAAAAACCCGGGCAACGCTGGGCTGAAATGCTAGTATATACATATAAATATATATATATATATATATATATATATATATATATATATATATATATATATACATACATATACATATGTATATATGGATATATATATATATACATATGCCTATAGATATGTATATATGCATATATATGTATATATGCATATATATATGTATATATGCATATATATATATGTATATATGATATATATGCATAAATATATACATATATATGCATATGTATATATGTATATATATATGATTATATATATATATATATATATGCTTAGATATGCATATTTATATGATGATTGCAACGTCTTGTCAGATGAGTACAACTCCCTTCCACACTTAATGTCCATGAACCCAAAAATGACTTCCATCACCACAGGACCATTTTAATATACAAATGTCTGAGAGAGCATCTATACACGGATAATGTTACAGATTCTTAGCTTTGTACGACAGCTAAGACTCTCTCTTGGTGTAAAATGTTTAGATCCAGCAACAAGCAAGAGCAAGATAGCAAGCAGCAAATCAAACTGCAGACCAGCTTAATGCGGGTACTGGTCTCCCGCTTTATGGTTTTTCATATCAGAGATTTATATATATATATATATATATATATATCTGCATATATATATATATCTGCATATATATATGCATATATATATATATTTGCATATATATGCATATATATATATATATATATATATATTTGCATATATATGCATATATATGTGTGTGTGTGTGTGTATATATTTGTTGTGTGAGATATTGGACCCTATATATGCGTAAGGTCAGATGTATGTTCTATTAAAATTATTGCCTACCGATTGATATATTGAACTCCGTACATGTTTCATTTCTCGATCCGTCTTTACCTGAGCTTTAACTCCAATAGATGGAAAAGTCTAACGTAACTCGCAACTCTGTCTACCATCGTCTGGTCGTTGTATCATCAACTATAACTTCTGCTAAACATGTATACCTTTGCTTTCCGTACATGTATTGTATTTTCGATAATTTATAACGCCTCCCCAAAGCTGTCTGCAACTTAAATCTAAATATATCTCAGGTGTATTGTTTCATCCATTCTGTAGTCACCGCCACAGTCTTACCAACAATCGTGATTCAGGTTTCTTTTGCATTGTACTACCTATTGTAACCGTATTCTCTATTTGGTTTATTACTATCCTTTTTTTTTTTACTTCTTACCACTTATAGTGTCTCATGTATAGCTATATGTCAACAGCATATTATTTTCATTGTTTTGACTCTCGAGTTCGTATCCGTTGATATCTTATATACTTGTATATTGTGATGTGTTTGTCGGTTGTATACTCGAGAGTAAAAACGACGAAAAGAATATTCTGTTACCATAGCCCTACTCATATAATACCACATGCAATATATATATATATATATATATATATATATATATATATATATATATATATATATATAGGCTTGGACCGATTTAAGTTATTGTAGTGACCTTAAATGTAAGCACTTTTGTACAATGACTACATATCTGGCACCATTGAGTTAACAGATATATTTCTGAATAAATTATAGAAATTCAAATAGAAGTTCGCAATTTAGTGTATAGTTTCTGTTTCGAGTTATATGCATTACCTACCGGACTAAGAGACAACTATTACAAGAAACTTATATACGTAGTTTGTTAAATACATTTATATTAATACATGTTGGTACAAACTAATGCATGAAATGTAACTGTTCGTTTTTTTTTTTCAACAGTCTAAAACGGACACAAAAGATGTAATTCTTGTTTTCATTAAGTTTTCATGTAATCTCTCGGGTGGTAAAGAATGAAGAACATTTCCATTTGATGTTTTCATCCGAAATCGAATTAACATAAGCGCGAGAGAATTATAAAGAAAAAAGAATGGAAATTAGCCTGTTCTAATCAACAAAACTTATTTAACACAAAGTGTTCAAACTTTACATCGTGTTAGCGCACACACACAAACATACCCGCATGCATGCACGCACATGCGTACACACACACCTACTCACACTCACACAAACGGGTCTACATACACACACACACATAAACGCCCGCCCAACCATACGCACACAAAGATGTTCACATACATACAGGCACATATATATATGCACCCACTCACCCACACGCACACAAACGTGTTCGCATACATACACGCACAGACATACACCCCCACTCAAACCGCACACAAACATGCTCGCATTCATACACACACATATACAACACGCACGCAACTAACACACACACACACACACACACACACATATATATATATATATGTGTGTGTGTGTATATTGGAATGTGTGCGAATGTTTATGTGCGCTTACTAATGCGAGGCATACATGGAACACATGTTTAATTGCGTTCGTTTTTGTTGATCTCATATATATATATATATATATATTGTTAATCTCATATGTTATATATATACATACACACACACATATATATATATGTATATATATATATATGTATATATATATCTGTGTGGATGTGTGTTAAAAGCACACGTATGTGTTATCGTCATACTGTACCAGACAAAACAACCCCATATAGTGTGTGTCAAATTATTAACGAGATAACATTTTTAACCAGTTTTAGAAAATTACAACTAGTTTCGTATCAAAACTTTAGAATGCTCAGCTGCGCGTACTGTGAAATTTTCGTACAGTTCCGTGCAATATAACCACTTGCCATCGTGATTGCTGACTCCACGGTATTTGCGGTGTATCAAATTATTAACAAGGCAGTTTGGTTCATCAATAAAATGGGTCGTAAAGGTGGGCTGAGTTGTTCTGAAAAGAGTACTATTACGGAACAGCTAGCAAATGGAAAAATAACCCTCGAAATATCGAAAATGATAGGAAGCTACCATCAAACTGTGAAGAACTTTGTCAAGGAGCCTACAAAAGTACGTAAACGAGCTGATAAAGGTAAATCTAGAGTAGTTTCACGCCGTTCTCTATTTCAAATTAAACGTGAAGTTATTAAGCACTCTGGACAAGCAAGTCGCGAAGTGTTTGATTAAGACGGATTTAAAAAAAAGTACTCGATGTCACAAAGTCGTGTAAACCGGCAAAGCTACATCACATACAAAACCGATTAAAACGGGCAGAGGACAACATGAAAACGGATTTCTCAAGCTTTTGTTCACGGATGAAGTGCATGTCATTCTTGATGGTCGAGATGGCTGGAGCAAGGAACGGGCCCTAGATAGACGACATCCTCATCAGCGTTTAAGGCGCTAACAAGGTGGTGGTGGGAAATTGATTTGGGCTGTTATTGTCGGAGGTACTTTAATTGTCCCTCGGAGAGTCTCATAAGACGTAAAAATGACGTCAAATGTTTAGACAGCTTTTCTAAAGGAGCAGTCTAACCCATGGCTTAAGAAGCAAAGGTTGACGTTCAGTAGAGCCATTTTTTTGTATGCATGATAATGCTCCCTCGTATGCAGCAAACAAAAGCAAAAACTGTTAGCAGCAACTAGGGTTCTCTGGACTACGGAAGATTTAGTGCTTGCAAATTGACCAGATTTTAACCCAATTGAGAATCTTTGAATTATCATGAAGCGACGCCTCTATGCAAGTTGACGCCAATGTAAGAGCAGAGATGAGTTGTGGGATACTCCCCAAGAGGTATCGTGAGGGATAACTGTTGACGAAATCACAAATTTGTCTAATCCTATGGACAAAGGTCTTTTACAAGTCATTCATAAAAAAAAGGATCGCATATCCCTTACTAATTTTGTCAACATAGAAAGTGCTATGTAGTTATTGTGTTCTAAGAATTTTTCCTAACTCATTTAATGTTTGAAAATTATTTCAATAAACAAGTTATCGATATATTGTGTTTTTCTCAACCTAGTAAATATCTTGACACACTGAATCACAATCCTATCTTTTGCCATAGTTTCGCTGATACTTCTTTAAATACTTTTATTTTCTGACTAGAGTAGCTGAATAGTATTGAAAGCACTTTCTCAAAAGTTTCATATATTTTTATTCATTGTATCTTAAATATTAAAACACAAATCTAAACCCGTTCATAATTTGATATGCAGTGTATAACAAAATCGAGCGGAGGTATTTCGGACGATATCAAAACATCGTTAAACTCACTACTCGTTCAAGCAGCCGCCAATAGCGTAATGGTTAGGAGCCTTGACTGCCGTACACACGGTCGGGTTTCGATCCTGGCTTGAGGTAGTTGCCTGTCTAGCCGCACTGATGAGCTGTGAAACAGCGAAACAGTACTGTATGTGGATGACTATATATATATATATATATGTATATATATATATATATACATATATATATATGTGTGGGTGTGTGTGGGTGTGTTTTGTGTGTGTGTCTAATATATACAAAAAGCATCCGTTACATAGTACAATTGACATATTTTTCTTCTTCGTTGGGTGGTTTTATGGAGTATTAAGCAGTTTCAGATTATTTAGTATCATGTAATTTTAAAAAAAGCTTCCAGTATTTTAGATCTTCAAATATTCTTCTTTAAATAATCATTCCTAGTGTTTGGTTTTAGTTGTAGAGAAACTGGCATTGTAATATTACATTGACTGTTTAATAAAAGTCCTAAATTCATATTATATTATCTCAATATATTTCTTTCCATTGATTTTGTTTGCGCATAGACGCATGGGGGAAGTACTTTCCGGCAATGTATCATTAGCCATGGCAATTAGTTGTCAGGAAGGTTTCTTGTAATATCAAATGTAATATTTTTGAGATTTTTCTATTTATAACCGGGACGTTTACCATGTAAAAATGTAATAGAATAAAACATTGGATAATTATTTTCTTCTTTTGACCAGAAAGTATTATAATTTTAAAAGTCGCTTAAAAATTATAATAAGCAGACGTGAGATGGCGAATATGGAGGTTGTTTATCTCAGTTGAAGATTAAACCTGGACATTAAAAAAGGTATGTAGAACAGAGACTACATCGGTTTCGTCACATTAACAGGATTGCTATTTTTTCATTTTCCATTGTTTGAAGATTGCAATGCTGGGTGTGGGGGAGACATACCGGCTGCCAACATGCCCCTGCTGTTTGTTGAAACCAACCGAGAGCTCTTTTTATTATCCTCGCTGTTCCTATCAGTGCAATTGTCTGGATGTTTTGCATTTGGTTAACCAGGAATATTAGTTAGGTAGGACTTCAGGTTCTTCTTCATAAGCCCTGTAGCATCTATAATAAATGGTAAGATTGTTAATCCCCTAAGATTCCAGTTCCTTTTCATATCATACACGTACCTGGTCTGTTAATTTTTATTTCGGACTATTAGTCTCTTCTTTCTAGTTTTAGTTTTTGGAGATTTTTATTGGTTCACAACGTTTCGGCCAACTTCCTCTAGCCTTCGTCAGGTGTTAACCACGACGGATAGGAACTTCGAATCTCCTAACTGCATTCTCAGCCATAACTGCCATCCGTAGTTGTTGTCGTCTCACCACATTTTTGACCAATTAACCTCTGGCACGTTTTGGGTGGGAGTGAAACCGCTATCTTCAGACAATGTTCATCTGGAACCGTAGAGATTCAACGTCTCTATCAACTGCACCACGGGCCCCGAAGGGCGATCAAGGTTGGATTCTTTGATCTTATAAATCCACGTTTATTTATTATCTGATCTTCCATAGTCGGGTCCGTACCGATTGGTATATATATATATATATATATATATATATATATATATATATATATATATATATATATATATATATATATCATTCCTTAATTCCTGACGAAGGCCAGAGGAAGTTGGCCGAAACGTTGTGAACCAATAAAAAGATCCAAAAACAACAACTAATAAAGATGAAACTAATAGTCCGAAATAAAAATTAACATATAATGCTCATCTCAAAAAAATGAATTCCAATTAAGGAAAAATATATACATACCTGCTCTGTTTCTCTCTTTCGGCTCTATTCAGGCCTCCATCATAAGGAATACTAACTTCAACCAAGGTTGTTAATCTCTGAATTATTCCATGCACTATGTCAAGTTTCACAGCAGCATTTTCAAGATAGATGGATGTAGTAATTACATAGTCCTAGTATATTGTATATAAGTCATTTCCATCTGTTCTTTCAGCTTCATGTTCCCAGCACTTACTGCTACATTGGATGTTTATTTTTTTACAGATGGTCCAGTGAAGGTACGTACATACTCTATGATGTTTCGCTGTGTATTAGCCGTCCCCTCAAAAGAACCTTGGAACTTGATATCAGATGACTGCCACTTTCGAATTCTGTATAGCAGAAACTGCATTTGTTGCCATTACTAATATCTGCTATCTTCTTGAATGCAGTATTTGGATTAAAAGATGTTGCAGATTTTTTGGGTTGTATTAGGATCACATACTATTAAGTAATACGTATTAATAGAAAGTTTGAAAGTCAATTTACAAAGCTGCTTAACGTATAGCAAAGTGTAAATGTAATTCAACGATCATAATGTGTTAATTAAAAATAAAATAAATAAAATTATTTGACTGAAACAATTGTACGCAAGTTGTTGATGCATGTCCTGCATTTTAAAAATAATCATCAGAAAATATACTAATAACAATTAATACCTAATCACTAAAAATTAATAAATAATAAATAAATAATAATGAATAAATAATAAAATCTATGTCATTTCAATTACACTTCCTAAATAAAAATTATGACGGCTATATTGATTAAGAAAATAAAAAATACAAAAACATCCATTCATTATTTGCCATCATATATTTACCCACTCAATTAAGTTTTTGAATGTGACAGCTTCTTTTAGCATAACATAGCAAAAACGTTGACTTCAAATTAAAAAAAAATATATTTATATCTTTAACTACTATAATTGGTATTTATGTACTTAAAATAATCATCCCTATATATAATAGATAGCATTTTATGTATCGTAGTCATTACTTTATAGCGTCGTAATATAAAAAAAACAACATTTCAATTATATATATATATATATATTTGTAGTCATAGACATACAATCCTGCTTCGTTGTATCACAACTCATCAGTTCCGCTAGACTAGCTCTCTCCAAAGCCAAGGATTGAACCTAGAACCGTCGTGTTGACATTCGGCAGTTCTCCCACTCGGCCATGGAATCGACGCCCGTAAATACCTCGTTGGAATGTTTATTTAAATATACACCCGCCACCACTTTTATATTGCTCAAATCGCCTGTTCGTAAACAAACAAAGAACGAGCTTCGCATTTTCAGCCAATTAAGTAGCGAGTGAAATTTTTTACGACAGTGCTCTACCCAAAGAGAGAAAGATATAGAGAGAGTGTGAGAGAGAGAGAATATTGAGGGAAGTAGACATAGAGACTAAAGAGCAGAGTTTATTTTAATGTACAAGTAAATGTATTAATACTATTAAAAGAAAACAGTGCTCGTTGTAATGTAGATATATAAGCTCGATAGGTATAGAAGTCCTAGAGTTATTTTAATATTGAGTGAAATGATTCATAATTTTGAATTGAAAATCAGTTTCGAAAGGAAAAACAATCAAATTCAATTGTTTGTACGATCGTTTCGGAAACAATGTTCTTTTTAATAGACAATGTCTTGAACAATAATTTGATAAAAAGAGTTGTTTTATATTTTAACAAAATCTCCACATCAGTAAAATGCGGGGTGTAAAAGACACATAAATACACTAGCACTGTTGTATTAATATAATAAATATACATATAATATTAATATATATATATATGTATATATTTGTATAATATATATATATATATATATATATATATATATATATATATATATACTCTTGTTTTGTTTTTAAATAAGCAGTAATATATTGAGTGTACGATCATTTCGGAAACGATAATCATTTGATTAAAAATGCCATTAAGCATTGCCAATAATTGACAAATACTTTGTTTTCGAAGATAATCTCCTCATCAACACAAGCATTTTTGTAGTAAGTAAGGTGCATAGTCCTTATTCACTTTAATTAGAACATTTGTCTTTAATTAGTCAGTACATATGTGGGCATGTTGCTGTATTTATACTTACTACACAAATATTAGTTTAGTGTTTCAATCCAAAGACACAACAAATAAATACAATTTAAAAACACGATAATTTTAAACCCTTATGAAATTCGTTGCAGTTAATGAAGAAATAAATACGTGCAGATTTTGGAGCTAGCAAAAGAAAAATGAACACGTTATCAAGTTAGCGACAGTAGAATTATCACGACCCGTTTTTCTATAATTATTGCTAAGCGACGGCATTGAAAAATGTCTGTTCCGATGAAAGGTAAATTAAAATAACGGTTTAGATTATCGATTATCGGTAATTATCGGTGTACTCTAAGAAAAAAACAATACTAAAATAACTCATAGGCTTATACACTAAAGTGTTGTAAATTTTTAAGAAAATCTTTTCAGCCATTCTGGAATCTAAAACAAATTAATTCACAGACAGAAACAAAGTTGCATATATATATATATATATATATATATATATATATATATATATATATATATATATATATATATATATAGCTATGGAATTCATGTAGGAGAGTGACACTTGTTACGTAAAGAAAATAGTCTTTTTTTTTACATAACAGAAACATGTCTATCAAAGTATATTAAAATGAAAAATCACGGACGGATCACTCAAAGATGAAAAAAAAAATCCTACTTATTCGTATAAACTTATCTATTTTTCTGAATAATCGCTAAAAAATCGAAAATTAAACATGATTTTCCTACGAATCGAACTCCGACGAAAGCCTTTAGCAGCAAGAACTTACATGAACCTTCCGATGAGAAATATAAGAATGAAAAACTCATATTAGAATCCTTCAACCAAGCTATAGAAACTTAAAATCTAAAAAAAATAATTAATTAAGCAAAAAATAAAACCTAAATAAATAAAAAAATAAACTAATATTGAAATAGAATAGTAAATGTGTCAACAAATTCACCGTTCTCACTATTTTGAATGTAAACAAAAAATTACAAAGAAGGAAGGAAGGAAGGAAAAGGGATTGATAGAGAGTAGTAATAGTAGTAGTAGTAATAGTAGTAGTAGAAATTGTAATAGTATTAGTAGTCTTGGCTCGATTACAATTATTCTTATGTTTGTCAACGGGTTAAAGTTGTTTAGTTGTAAGAAAATCGCGACAGTATAGTTGTAATAAAGAATAGTCGCAAAACACACTCACTCTTCCCATGTTAAATAATAATTTCGAAATAATAACGTTAATATTCAAGTGCGATTTATGTTTATTTGCTTACATTGTTATGGGTTAATGTTGATGCGTGCATGCACATCCGAATGCCGTGAACGGGAAAGTGGGTTAACCACTCGTGACAAGGTCATTTGAGTTTCATAATAATATAGATTATATATATATATATATGTATATGTATATATATATATATATATATATTCGTGATGGGGCGATTCAAATATTTTTCCCGATTCCGATACAATTGTATCATCGGGCTGTTTGCTAGTTTGGTAAATAAACGAATCATTTTTTAGATGAGTAATCCATGCATAGGTTCCTTCAGTATTTGACTGACTATGGATACCATCGAAGGGGGCGCATGCGCGTGAAATTTTTGTGGCAGGAGATGCACAATCTTCAAGCATACCTCTCTTGAGTTGATATAGCAAAATACCAGTGGTAAGTAACGTGTACGCACTGGACCACTGTAAACAAATGCCAAGATAAGCGAAGGTTACATACAGCGACAAGATTGTCAAATGGTCACCAATCTCGTACTAATCAGGCTCGACGTTGCTTAACTTCGGTGATCTGACGGAAGCCGGTGTGTCAATGCGATTATGCCGTATTATCTATATCTATATATATAAAAGCGAACATGTATGTATGTATGTATGTATGTATGTGTTCGCTTTTTCTGTATGTCTACAAAAGGCTTTTTTGGCCGTCATTCTCGGTTGGCTCGCTCCTTCTTAAAACTTTTTATATGCTGTCAAAATAATAATATCCACGACTAAGGAACTTGGGTCGCAGCTATCTTTAATTTACCCGACTTTTACAAGCTATTTTCGAGATATTTTTTGATCGTCGCGTAGCGGGGAAAACAGAAACTGGCTTCCAGCGCAAAACTAGGTAAAACATCACGCAACTTGACGTTCTCACAGCTGCTAATTTCGGTTTATATACGTCAACTTAACACACTTTACAAGTCATCTGTTCCCTTGGTCGAGATGGTTAGGTCGCACGTTTTTTTTTTCCATTTCCTTTCCACCTCTGCGTCAAAGGTTCGGGGTTCAATCCTACCTTTCTACTAAAACTTTTTTCTTTTACACCTACAAACACCCAGCCAACGTTTTTTTTTTAAACAGGGTTGTTTTGATCTACCTTCCCCTTACCACCATACACCTCCAAACACCCGGGCAGCGCCGGGTACCCCCGCTAGTATATATATATATATATATATATATATATATATATATATATAAGCGAAAATGTATGTATGTATGTATGTGTGTAGATTTGTGTGTTTGCTTAAAACTTTCGACAGACTGAACAAAAATTGACAACCTTAATCTCATATGAAACTCCCTCTTTCGCGCGACAAATATCGAAAAATTGGCCAAAACCGTTAATGTTTTCACCCCGAAATCAACACTTTTCTACAGGGGGGTCAGCAAAAACCGTCCTCTCATGACTAGATCAGTGCTACGCATACGTCAGTCGACTTCATAACCTGATTTAGTTTAAATATTTGAAGAACTGACACAATTTCGTGTACGTCGTGTTAGCTCAGTTGATTAGAGCGTTTGATCTTATCTAAACGTTTTGGGCTCGAATCGTCGTGTGAGATGTCTTTTTTATTTCGATTTTAATATTGAAGCAGGGTTATTTTTCACGTAACGTTCGTTTTTCTTTTTTTTTTTTTACTTCGCTTACTCTTAGGTTTTCATTTACACCCCCCACCCCCGACCGACCACATCTCCAAAAATACTCCCGGGTACCCACCGATTTTTTAAAGCGCAAAAATCTGTTTTGATGCATATATGTATGTATATTTGTATGTCTGCCTCAAACTTTTTACAGAGGCGACGGGTTTTCAGGAAATCGGCATTGTTTTGAAGCTCGAACAATTGAACGACAGATATCGAAAAACTGGCTAACAACATTAATTTCTTTACTTGGCAATATTTTAGAGTGAGGGGTTGCAAAATATCGTTCCTTCATGAAAATTTAACCAAAAACGCATGCGCAATAAACGTTTTTTGTAAGTAGCTTAAATATAAAAAAAAATCACACCACCTTTCTCAAGCGATCATAGACCAGTCGTTAGTGGCAGCATCGTTAATTAAGATTGTACGTACGAGCCTAGATATCAGATTATTTTTTTTTCAAATTTAAAAGTTTTAATATTGACACAGGATTACTTATGCCATATTTTTCGTTCGTTCTATTTCTATCACATTTGCTCTAGGTTTAGTTTTGTTTTTTTCAATTTTTTAAAGAACTTTAAACTTTTAAATATGGCTATACATGCTATTTCTTTTTCGGTCGCTTATTCATTATTTTGAATCACATTCGCTGTTTTTGTGTATATATATATATATATATATATATATATATATATATATATATATATATATATATATATATATATGGAGAGAGAGAGAGAGAGTGAGAGAGACATAGATAGATGTTGTTTGTGAGTTTTTTGTTAGCGATACATATTGAATACATTCAATTATTTATATGGAAGCGCATTTTTACCTAAATGCGAGTTGGGAATAATTTTCCTTTTGACCAGTTTGGTACCCCCAAAAGGCGAGCGACATGCGTATTTTTTTTAAATATAATTATTCACTGACACGTGTTTCATCGTCTACGACTCATCAGAGTGGCTGAATCTAACGAGATTCGAAATCGGGCCCTGTTATAAGAAGCCTAGTATATATATATATATATATATATATATATATATATATATATGTATATATATATATATATATATAAGTGAACGTGTCTCCGTGTGTGTCTGTGTACATTTCCCTACGCAATAACTCTGTCAATTTTAAGTCTGCAGACTCGAAATTTGAGATACCGGGTACTGATACTTGCGATATCGATTTGATCGTGTGTCAGCAAGAAATTTCGCTGTTAATGGGTCAAATTTCAAGGATTTACCTTGGAGAACTCTACAAAAATCCTCCGACAATTGTGGTTCTAAACACTTGACATTTTAGATATTGGGTTCTTTGACATGGATTTAACTTAATAACTTTATATTAGCCCAAAACAATAAATATAAGGAGTCATAATAAGGGTAAAAGTTTTTAAAAATTACCGTTTTTTTTGTGTGTGTTTTTTGTGCTCAGCAGACACCTCCTAACACCCGGGCAACGCCGGACATCCATTTCTAGTATTGGTATATATATATATATATATATATATATATATATATATATATATATATGTATATATGTGTGTGTGGGGGTGTTTGTCCGTGTATGTGTGTATTCTTTTGTTCAAACTATTCAAATAAGTGCATATACTTTGGGCAATAATTCTGGAAAAGATATGTAAATCGAATAATAAAAACGCATTCAACTTAATGCACTTGCAAAACATTTCGAAATCCATTGCGTACCAAACAAAGGTAAATATTTACAAATAAATATAGAATATATATTATATAAACGGATTAATTACACAATGCAATTAAGTGAAAAATTAATTACGCTTTCGCGGTTATTTGTCAGAGCATTAAAAATAAAAATTAAAGACAATATACACCAACATTGCGATGGCTAATGAAAGCCGTTCGCTTTCAGTATGACATAGAGAGATAGGAGAATCATTCGCTCAGTTTCTATCGACATTGTAATTGTGCTTTCAAGATTATTCTATTAAGTGGCAAGCATTACGTAATATAAATCAATGCTTTTCCTGCAACGAAATAGCCAGCGTCCTGGCCAATGAGAACTAAAATGCTGTATAACGGAGTTACCATTTATCAAGACCTAACGGCAACTCAAGGTTAAGGGTTAAACAGTGGACGGCGGTAACTGTGATAACATTGTGGTAATCGTTGGATGTAAAAACTAGACACCATTATTTAAAAGAGACGTCTGAACAAAAGCCTTACATTAGCCATAAAAACGACCATGTTGTAGTAAGGCGGGAACCATGCCAGAGGAAGAGAATTCCACTGGCTTGCAGCTCTTAGAAAAAAACGTTGTTCATGGAATTTGCGTTTAGTTTTAAGCACCGACAGACGGGGAATCTTACTATAGTGACTGTAGCTATTTGAGTGTTGTTTGTGAGAGTTTGTCGAGGATCATAGATTAAAGCTTAAACAAACACGTATCAAGGAAATAATGACGGAGCCACGAGAGGCTCGCAACGTCTTTTGTGGTGGAAAGGATATGCAGGTAAGAGAAAGGGCATCACTTACTTGGTTTCGAAGTGGAGTTTGCAATCTATCAAGTGAGAATAGGGTGCTCTAAGCAGCGCCTGGCCAGATGTGACAACAGTTCTAAATCGTCGAACGTACTTGGCACTTTTAGAGGAAAAGAATTGCATAATAAGTAATATATCTACTGGAACAGTATAATGATCCAACTATGTTTTTGACGATCTTTACAACAGATTACATGCAGGCGATCAGGAGGTAAGATAACTCTTATAAGCTTGTCTAAATATAAAGCTTCCTTAAGACAAGAGCTATTCGTTTCAATTGGAGCTTGATGAATTTAAACGCGCTGATGATGGAAAGAGAGACCCTTGGTTTTTGATGTGTTATAATAAACCATGGGTATGTTAGATCTGGAAGAACGGTGGTTCATAAAAATTGTGGGGGCCTGCGTTCGCGCCTGGCCCCCAATGAATGGAAATAAACAAATGAAAAAAAAAGTTTACAAGGTTTTTTGATATAGATGAACATAAGAATACTTTGATAAGTATGTTTCAACTAAAATAGGAATGATATAATAAAATTGTGGGTTCTGCGCTCACGCCTCTACTCAATGGTAATATGGCACAAACTTTTACAAAGACTTTTCAGATCTATTTCGTAAGTACACTTTCATAATTATGTTTCAGTTTGAAGAAATATGGTATGATAAAATTATTGGGTGTTCGTTCGCCCCTGACCTCAATATAATGTAAATATGTCACAAAGTTTAACAAGGTTTTTCAAAAGGGGTGAGGGTTCACAATAACGCCTTATATTTAATCTTTATTCACGCAAGCTTTTATTTATTTTTTGAGTTGAATTATATTGTGTCGAATAAATTCACCTCATAAATTCACGTTCTTATTAAAGTGAACGCCAAAAAAAAATAAATAAATAAAAATCGGAACTTTAGACAATTCTCGACACAAATTTTGCATAACTCTGTTTTCCTTCTCTACTCGCAGATGGCACTCTTTCGAAAATAAATAAATAGATAAATAATAAAAAATCAGAACGTTACGTGTTATCGTGACAAAAGAAGGAAAACAAATCCTGCTCACGTGATTACGTGTCTTTGTAAAAACATATACATAACCTTTTTTATTTTTAGTTATACATCTATTTAAGCTATTTTTGTCAGTGTACTAGAAGGAACTCAGTTGAGTACACCCCTTTCTGCGTGTTTTTACATTACAATAGTACAACCCTGAATATGACGGCGCAGTACGACACCGTTCAATACTGTAAAACTGAAACGAAGCTGTTCTGCTTGAATAGAGTGCCATTTTCTTCTTATTCATATTTATATCGATTCTTTGCTTTAAAAACCTAAAGTAATTACGGGTTTCCTTTTTTAATATCCCATTTTGCTGTTTCGGATTATTTTACTAAAGTAAGTAAAATTTCATTATTTTTCAAAACTGTTTTTCTTTCTTTGTTTTTCGATATTTCGTCGATATTATTTAGTAAGAGTGTTTAGTAGAAAAGCCTACAAAAACTACCAGAAAAAATAAATATACAAGCAATAAATGTTACCATAGTCAATAAAAGTTCAGTGCATATTTTTTGTTTTGTTTTGAAATAGTTTTTAATGCTCTTTACTTGAAAAAATTTCAGCGAACCGAAATTAAAACGAAATTTGAAGCGATAACTACTTAAATGATTTTTTATATAAACTTCACATGCCATAATCGAATATTTGTCAAGCACAAAATTACGAAAACATTAAAATATATTTATAAATATTCCTTACTTTGACGGAATTCTTTTAAATTGTTAACACAGAATGCGCAGGTGCCCCTCTTTCAAATTGAAAACAGGGCTCTCCATTTCAAAGTCGCTGCCATTTTGATTTTTAAAACCGGTCCGTGAATTAAAAAGAAAAAAAATGACAAACTACTTAAAAATACAAACTAATGAACTTTTCTACCATAAAAGTAACTTTTATGGACTATGGTAACATTTATTTCTTGTATATTTATATTATTATATATATAATAATAACCTCTCTTTGTAAGGAAACGCCATTTTGTTGGCCACTCTTGGCTACAAATGGATACAAAGTTGATAAAAAATATATTTTCGCGAAAATTATCTTTACTTTCATCATATTTTGCTTAGGGTAAAATTTTTGAGTATCAAAACCTATATCTTTACAACCCTCTCCTTTTCATAACATATCATACTTTCATCAATCACAGTCCATTTTCTGTAGGCTGTTTTTGAACCCAGTCGATGACGGGTACTTCTGCTTGTTTATATATACATATATATGTTGGTTGGTTGTTTTTGTTGTACGGAATATCAACCCTTTTCAGGTTATTTAATGCCGAAACCAATTATTTTGAAGAAAGATTTTTTGATAGAATATATATGTTGTTTTCAATCGGTTTCTATTTCACCCATAATTGGGGCCCTAACAGGTACTACCACTCCGGGTCAGAGTGGACCTGGGAGCAATGACAATTAAAGGGTGGCTCCACACTCCCCAAAGCTCGCAAGCTGGGGCCTCACTACTGGATATAGTTTAAGGTCATATCATGGACCACACAACACACACACACACACAGATACACACACATACACACATATATATATATATATATATATATATATATATATATATAGAGAGAGAGAGAGAGAGAGAGAGGGGGGGAGATACATAGATGTAGAGATAGATAAATAGACAGAGAGATAGACATCTAAATATTCCTGTAAATTTAGAAAGTGTTAAATTTTTCCAATATAATATCTGTAGGTGATCACGCTTTTATGTTGGTTACGATCTTTCATTTTGTATTCGAATTGTATTACTGATCTAGACACCTTGATTAATTAATATGTTTTAAACACTCGTGTGGTTGTCAGTTAATTTAAATCTCATGACAAAAATAAACAAAAGCGTATTTTGCAACAAACTCTTAATCGATCTGAGTATTATAATTCTTCTCTCTTAATAGAGAGAACAATTATAATGTCATCGTCGCATTGGAAGTGTTTAGATATGATTATGCTTTGGCCTGTCAGTTGTTGAATCAGTGAATTAGTTGGGCTTATTTTAATTTATTTTAAACTTGTTTCGCTCACAAACTTTGATAACTTTATTTATTTTATATACGATTTTACAATACTTTATTTAAGAAATAAACGTAGGATTAGTGAATATCTCGACAAAGGCTTCCTTTCTAGGGAAATTGCTCTTGACATATCAAAGGCCTTCTATAAGGTTTGGCATAAGGGCCGACTTCACAAGATTTCCAGCTACGGTATAAATGGAAATTTTTCTCAATAATTAAATCATTTCTCTCTGATAAGTTCATAAGAGAAGTGGTTGATGGTCAGCAATCAGATGTCCACAGTATTAATGCTGGAGTCCCTCAGAGGTCCATCCTGGACCCAACACTCTTCCTGATCTACATCAATGATCTCCCAAAACACATACTCAGTGCATTCGTTGACATCTATGCTGATAGCACGACTATCTACGGCAACACATCAAAGGCCTTAAATGAGAAAGCTCTCTTTGATTCCCTCTCCTCTGATCTTGAGTGCGTGGTTTAATGGGGGAAGAAATGGCTGGTTACTTTTAATGCATATAAAACCAAGCTCCTAACGGTACATCATCAACGCTCTGTTCCTCATCTAGCATCAATTGAAATTGATGGCTCTCCTCTTGGGAAGTCCTCATGTTTTGACAAGCTCCTGGGTTTGACCTTTACTCCTGATCTGAAATGGAACACGTATATAAGTATGTTGCCCGGGCCGCTGGGAAAATGGTAGGATCCTTCTACCGCTCCAGCAGATATCTCACTACTGATGCAATTCTCTATCTCTATAAAAGACAAGTACGTCCAAAGAGGGAGTACTGCTGTCACATCTGGGCTGGAGCCTAAAAAAAACAGCCTATCCTGCCTTGACGAAGTACAAAATAGACTTCGTGGCTTAGTGGGGAAGAGACGTTGCGAGCCTGTCTTTGCTTTATCTTTATTTCCATGGCAAGTGCTCGTCCGAGGTCCAATTTCTGGCCCCCCTCGCCAATCCTCTATGATAAACACCCGTCTGGCTAAAGCCACTGTAAGTAATTTCCCCCACTCTTTATCTGTGCCTAAATCAAAACGTAGATTCCATGAAGATAGCTTTTTGCTGAGAAGTGCACGCCTGTGGAATTCTCTTCCGTTTGCCTGTTTCCCACCTCACAACAACTTGGACGTCTCTAAGTCCAGCATAAATAAATACCTGATTAATTGCCCCCTTAAGTAAGAAGCTTTATCAAATCTCTAATACCAACTATTACTACGGTATTATCCTATTGATTATTGTACACAAAATAAGCCTTACCACCGAGTGGCTTACGGGCCTTGATAAGTGGTGATCCCCATGTAAATATATATATATATATATATATATATATATATATATATATATATATATATATATATATATTCTTGCATGAAAGGGTATCCGCAAAAGACAAAAAATAAAAGGAGAATGCTTACCACGGTCAAAGTGAACACAAATTACATTGCATTTATTAGCTGAAAACTATTCAACACATACAAGTATTTAATATATTTAAACGTTGGGCGGAAATCTATATATCTATAAAAGTGAATGTGTCTGTGTGTCTTCTGTGCGTCTGACTGTGTACATTTCCCTACGCAATAACACTGTCAATTTTTTGTCTACAGACTCGAAATTTGATATACAGGGTACTGAGATTTGGAAAAATCTACGTGATAGGTTTTCGGCCAGAAATTTGCCTGTTTCGGGGTCAAAGTTCAACGATTTGTCCTTTGAGAACTCTACCCGATAGTTTGGGGTCTAAAAACTTGAAATTTTAAATATCGGTTCCTTGGACATGGATCTAACTTAATAACTTGATTGGAACCTTAAACAATTAATGTTAAAGGGTCATAATAGGGGTAAAAGTTAAAAGAATTAACCATCTTTTGTTGTTGTTTTTTGATCAGCATTCACCTCCAAACACCCGGGCAACGCCGGGCACCCATGCCATAACATATAAAGATACAACTCTCCTTCAAAAACTCCAAAAAAACAAGCAACAGATAAGAATCGAGAAATATAACAAGATATTCCCTATTAACGGTGACGACTCCTTTATGTTTTTAAACGTATTTAAATTGTAATATAATTATCGTTTATCGTATAGTAGTAATACATGTTTATAACGACTATAGGATACACGAGCATAGGTTTCATATACAGGTATATGTATATTATAAACTAGACGCACACAAACCTACGTATATATAGTCGTTATATATACACACGTGATACTACAACGGTCTGAATGAAATTTACAAAAAAAGCGAAGTTAATGGACAGAGGCATTCGATAAACAATCAAATTCTTTACGTCGGATATCCATCATTAAAAATCGAACCACAAAATAATGGCTACCGACGCAAAGTCGTATGAAGTAAGAGTATGAGTCCTTCATAAACACTCGGGTAAAACTCATAACCTCCTCGCACATGGAAATAGTTACAAAACCATTACTACAACACAAGCAAAGTGCGTGTTTGTGTGTGAAAAGACCATGTGCGAACTGTTCGTTTCATGTTGGCTAAAGTTGTCTTTATAAATGTTACATTCGAATTATTTTTTTAACCTACATAATATCTTAGTCATAATAAACTTTTTTGATATATGTGTGATTTTAAAATAGACAAAGTAATTTACACATTTATTGATGAGATGATCAATTACTGATTTCTATCGATGATGGTAATGTGTTCCACATTATATAAATCATTTATTAAATACGGTGAATATACATTCAGTGAGAATACTTTCTTCGGTAAGGGTGACTGCGCGTGACATTTTTGTAGCAAGCGTTGCGCATTCTCAAACCACACCTCTCCTGAGTCGACATAGCAGTTGCAAGTGGAGGTCCACAATGACAGGAAACAATTCCGAAATAAGCGGAAAGCGCATACAGCGCTTAGAATTCCCAAATAGCCATCCATTTAGTACTAGCCAAGCTGAACGTTTCTAAACTTCGGTGATCCAACGAGAACCGTGTGTCAACGTGATTTACCGTATATATATATATATATATATATATATATATATATATATGTATATAATTATATATATATATATATTTAAATAAGGGAGTAGTCACCAACAATGTGTAATTTTTGACATTATTTTATTATTCCGTGTCTTGGTTTTTCATTGAGAATTATGTTTGGATCATTGTAATAATGTTTTTAAGTCATTGAAATCGTTTTTAAGCGCGTTTCAGACGTTCTGTGATGCGTCCTTGTCAGAAATTATTTTCAAATCATTTATTAAAATAATTTCTGACGAGGACGCATCACAGAACGTCTGAAACGCGCGTAAAAAAAACAAGACACGGAATAATAAAATAATGTTAAAAAATACACATTGTTGGTGACTACTCCCTTATTTAAATATATATTTTTCTTTCGTTTGAATTTCTAAACCCATTTTATATAAATAAATATATATATATATATACATATATATATATATATATATATATTTATGTATATATATATATATATATATATATATATATATATATATATATATATATATATATATATATATATATATTCAGTGAATTTACCAAAAGAAATATAGTTCAATATAACTGATTACTGATACTGGATACATACATTTCACTTTTTAACAGAAACTAAATATTACATTAAAGATAATAATAAATATGAAATCAATCTCTTCCAGCAAGGTATTTCTGTCATCGCTTCGCATAATCTACAACGATTAGACAATTCCTGTAGAAATCTGGCCCCTGTTGTTTATGGTATAAAGCTGGTTGTATTCAGTTCCAACAGGTTCAATCTCTCAGGCATTTCCTTTCCTCTTTGAGACGGGGTTGGTTTATTGCTAATTACTTGAGTTATCTTTACCGATGACTACCGATGGGGCTGCCCAGGTAGTTTTTGCAAGTCAGAGTGACCGGTCTTCGTAGGAGTTGACTTGTCAATCCCAACTTCTTACCTTCTGTCATAATTCTTACACTGGTAGAGAATTAAATATAATCCCTAGAATTTTCCATCGGGCAAAATGCAATAGACAAGCTGCTGAAGAGTAGCTGTATATGAGGTGCATTATTCCTTGTGAATCGGGTGTGTCATTAATATAACGAATTATAAAAATGCCAGTTAAGTTACCTATTTTGTTTTATGAAGAACCCCAGTCTGTAGTGAAGAAATTTGATTTACTATTTGAAGAAAGGTTTAAGAAAGCTACAAGCTAACAATTCATTTAATGATTCATAAAACTAAGCTGGCATTTCTCTAAGTTTCGTCTTGTTTTTATTTCCCAGAGAGTTTAATAATTATTGTATCAGATTAGCTCCTTTAACGTTAACTGTCGAAAACAAAATGATCCGCATATTGACAGGGAAAACATTCCAACGATAACCTGAACGTCTTCATCAAACGTTTAGGTTTGTATTCTAACTCATGGGGGCAAAAAAAATGAATAACACAGGAAAGTGTTCCTGGCGTACCGCAACTCACACTAGGGGCGACAATTCCTGTATCCGCACGATATGAAAAACGTAAGAAAAATGTAATCTCTCTATATATCTATAAAAGTGAAAACGTATGTGTGTGCGTATCTGTGTACATTCCGCTACCAAATAACTCTATCAATTTTCGACCTACAGACTCTAGATTTGACATAAGCAGTATTGAGATTTGGGGAAATCTTTTTAATCGGTTTTCAACCAGTAATTGGGCTGTTAACGGGACAGAGTTCAACGATTTGATCTATAAAACCTCCACCAAACTCCTCCACCAATTTTGTGTCTAAACACTTGATATTTGAGATATAGTTTACTTAGACATGGATCTAACTTAATGATATGATCTGAGCCCAAAATGATAAATGTTATAATTGGGGTCAAAGTTAAAATAAATTGACCTCTGCGGTTTCTACCAAATTACTCAGCCAATTTTTGGTCTAAACATTTGAAATTGTACATGACGTGTACTTAGACATGGGGCATATCTTTTTTTTTTTCGTTTAAAATTTGGCGTCCAATGGGTCAAAATTCAAAGCATTTTACCTTTGCGGCATCTAGCAAAGTATTAAGCCAATTTTGTGTCAAAACACTTGAAATTTTACATAAAGGACATTCAGACATGCAGCAAGCTTTTTATTAATCTTTTCGGGTGAAAATCTGGCTGCCAAGAAGTCAAAGTTTACAGAGTTTACCTTTGCAGACTCTACCAAACTCCTCCGCCAATTTATAGGTTAAACAATTGACATATTTGGTATAGGTTACTTGGATATGGGTCAAACATTTTAATTTACTTTGAACCCCAAACAATAAATGTTAAAGGGGCAAAATCGGTTTCAAACGTAAAACAAAAATTGACGCCTCTACCAACTTTTTTCCTATGATAATTAAGAAATTATATCATATAATATATAAAGACATTACCGTACATATCCACACTTTTTAATATATACGTATGCACATAAAGTTACGCACAGTACATAGCGTAGAACAAAACAAGTGAAAATGTCTGCCTGTGTGCTTGTCTGTGTACATTTATTTTAACAAGTAACTGCCAGTTTTCGGTCTAGAAACTCGAGTGTTGACATAAGTAATATTGAAATCTGGGACCATATTTTTTAATCGGTGTTCGGCAGAAATTATGCTCTAAAGAAGTCAAAGTTCAACAATCTGATATTTGAAAACTCTACCAAACTCCTCCGCCAATTGAAATTTTAAATGTAGGTTACTTGGACATGGATCAAACTTTTCAATTTGATTTGAGCCCAAAACCATAAATGTTAATGGGGCAAAATTGGCGTCAAAGTTTTTAAAAAATTGACCTCTGCGGTCTCTAAGAAATTAATCGGTAAATTCTGGTCTAAACATTTGAAGTCTTACATGAAGTGGATTCACACGTAGGGAAAGTTATGAACAACACATAGGGCTCAAGCAAAGCCGGGTAGAACTGGTAATAGCAGAAAAAAAAACAGAG
Organism: Euprymna scolopes; assembly: GCF_053919585.1. Taxonomy (NCBI): domain Eukaryota; kingdom Metazoa; phylum Mollusca; class Cephalopoda; order Sepiida; family Sepiolidae; genus Euprymna; species Euprymna scolopes. Next base: position 12,318,688 of record NC_136492.1, on the reverse strand, counting down.
CACATAACTCCTCTGATACAGAATTATCCCACGTGTGTCAAACATGCGGGGAATAATTTAGGGTTCGAGTCGATCAAACAACGCATTTCGAACCCACAGATCAATTGCATGATCACCGTCATCTTCGAAAGCGATTGAGGGCCTCATCAGATGTAGATGCTAAGTGATGAACTACTAACTAAAGAATACCCATCTCATAATTTATATCTATTTCTGGTGAACGAGGGAAATTGAATGTTCGGCGATAATGTAATTAATATCTCATACCCTCCGATGCTTCCCACCTTAACTAATAAAGAGAGACTTTATGTGATCAGAATTATTTGGCTCTTAAATTATTTAACAAGCTAAGCATATCTTGGCATACAACCAATATAGAAGTCTATCAATTAAAAATCAGCAAATTAAACTAGTGAAGTGTTAGCTAACAAAGACTTATTAATAAGCGTCCTCGATTGACTAATTCCAAGCGTCAATGAGAAGAGTCATCAATAGATTTCATAACATAATTAGCATTATGGAAAGCGGTAATCTTTTAATACAAACATCAGTATAACAGTAGATATTTGTATGTGTCAATGTGTAGTTATTTACCTGATAAACTATTACACATAGAATTAACATTAACAGGAAATAATCATACTGCAAGGATATATCATAACGAGTAAAACATTTGTTTAGATGAATAACGCGTGCAAATATATGCCGGCAAGATAAAATTCCAAATACATTATTCAACTTGCAGATATACCGCTATTACGTTCGCGCATGCGCATGCGGGAATACATTTTTAGCTTGGACGAGAACGTCGATTAATAAATTATATTTATACGCGAAGAGAGCAAAAAAACACTAACAAACGCTTAATGTCATTGTTCCAAGTATCATTCACATACACATATACGAACATATATATATATATATATATATATATATATATATATATATATATATATATATACAAACAAACAGTTAATAAAACATGTAAAAAAAACACTTTGAAATGAGTTAAAAACATATTTAATCTGAAAAGGAAATATTAGATAAGTGGATAGTCCTTAATCGGCGGAGTTTCGAAGAAATACTTTCCTTCTCATCAGAGGGTAGGAATTAGCAAAATCCGGGATCGGATTTAGCATGCAAAAATTTTTTATTTTATTTTATATATAGATATATATATATATATATGTGTGTGTGTGTGTGTGTGTGTGTGTGTGTGTGGTCGTTTGTGTGTGTGTGTATATATATATATATATATATATATATATAATTATTTATTTAGTTATAAACGAAATATATTTAATCAATTTTATTTTCCCTCTTTATTTATACCGCACCTTTTTATTTATGAAACTAGATGTCACTACAGAGCATATAACAAATAAATTACAAAAGTCTATAATGAAAATTTTATGATGTTTAATATCGTATTGTTTATATTAAAGTACGTAACATGTGCATGCCAACGAACTTAAAGATATAACCGGTAAAAATGTCAACATCTTGAAATTTGGAATATAGACTTTTTTCATTTGTATATATATATATATATATATATATATATATATATATATATATATATATATATATATATATATATATGTAATACGCTTATATATTGACATTTTTTATTTATGCGGATATAGTATCTATCATCATTTTATCCCCATATCTCAATTGATTGCCATATTGTACTCGTTATATACTAGCGCCTTACCCGGTAGTAAAATACGAGCAAATAAGATATTTTGTCAGATACATCTTTTCGTATTTATTATTAGGATGCGAATTTCTTTTCGATTATTATATTGTACTGATATATAGTAGTGAATTAAAAATTAGAAAACAAATAAATATTGTCCTATCAGATAGAACCGAACCAAAAGTATTGACGTCTCCAGCCTTATAATCTCTGCCATGCTCATGCACATACAGTAACTTACATATTAAGGTTGTGTTTTTTTTTTTTTTTTTTTTTTTTTACCTAAATCTGTGTTATTGAGTATCAAAGAAATAAGCACTTTAAATCGTCCGAAGCCCGCTTATATATAATTATTTTAAATTTTGACCTTTTAGATGTTTTGTTTTCGGGTAAAAACATCTTGTTCCATGGGTTAATATATCCTATATATCGGGGTTGAATTCTGTAAAAATATTGAGAGAGTAGTTTTTAGAGATCTTTCCTCACACAATCAAATATAAGAATCCATACATACATGCATATATATATATATATATATATATATATATATACATATATATATATATATATATATACACTTTTACAAAGTGTGTACTAACTTTTTTAATCAAATATGAATACTTTCATATTTGAGTTTCTTTTAATACATTGACCTGCAAAAGTTATTGATATTTTGCCACCCTCTGTCCTCTGATGAGAAGAATTTCGTTTTTCGAAATCCTCCGGAATAAGATCTCCTAAGTCTATTTGTAGTCCCTGTCAGATAAATAAATAAAAAAAATTATATAACTTCTTTACAGGGTTATAATTTTCTTTTTTTTTAATTGAAATCTTGGATTAATTCTCATCATTGATATTTATATATATATATATATATATATATATATATATATATATATATATATAAAGTAATGTGATTTATCATTTAAAAGTTTTAAGATTTTTATCATTTTATATAGTTATATTATATATCTAAATTACAACGAGCATTTCCTGTATTTTAATTAAACTAGTAATTTCACTATTACATTAAAATACACTTAGCTCTTTAGACTATTATTCTAATCTCCTTTAAATTTATATATATATATATATATATATAAATGAACCATAATCGAATGTTAAAAAGATAAATAAATAAATAATACATCAATCGATGATTTTTTTTTCGTCTGGTTATATTACACATCGTGTATTTTAAATAGACTTATGTATCGTTTATTTATTTTTTTACATTCGATTATGGTTCATTTATTTCTCAATATATATATATATATATATATATATATATATATATATATATATATATATATATATATAGTAAGTTATAAAATGTATATGGCGCGTTTCCTCCACTCTAGGACTCTCCAGGCTTAGAGTCCTAGAGTGGAGGAAACGCGGAAAAGTCAGTGTAGCTTAATCGCCATGTACATTTTATAACTTACTAACTAGCTATCCCTGCGTGTTGAGCACTTTGGAAGTAAATACTTAAAGTTTACGCATAAATCTATACTTTCGTATATTAATTTTATGTGAGTAAATTAAGTAGTTATATATATATATATATATATATATATATATATATATATATATATATATATATATATTTATTTATTTAAATAAGGGAGTAGTAATATTAGAAAATATAAGAAAGTTATTACCCAGTTGTAAATTACGCTTAAATAAGACATTTTAATTAATGCAGTTATCGTTTATTATTGTATTTGGTTTGACCCATTATATAGTGATGATTTAAAAAAGTAAAAACAAAAATGACTGGTACGCAGCTACCGAGAATCGAAACCGAAACGTTTACCTTAGGATTTACCTTTTCTTTTTACGCGCATTCCGAAACTATGAGCGATAGTTTACTACAAGGTAAAACAGAACATTAAACATTAAAACAGAACACTAAAACAGAACATTAAATATTAAAACAGAAACCTATAGATATTTTGTTACGCATGTATATTCCTAATGTGGTTCTTCAACCTTCACTAGGCAATTTTTATTTTTTTAATTTTCACACCTTGGCACCTATTTACCCCGGCGAAAACTCGAAATATAAAGTTTCACATCGGTTCGAACACATAATGTATTACGAAAAATTGGCAAAGGAATTTGTAGGCGAATACATACGCATACATATATATATATATATATATATATATATATATATATAGAGAGAGAGAGAGAGAGAGAGAGAGAGAGAAAGAGAGAGAGAGAGAAAGAGGTTTATGTTTACTATGAGCTTTGTATGGAAATATTACGCAAGTATAAATCATGTAGATTATCTGCATGAATATAATTACACGCAATAGTTAACTATAAATCATAATTCGAGAGGAACCCCGAAAAAAAACTAAAAGGGAATTAATTATAATGAATGTTTTAAAAATATGCACATTAGCTAGATCGTTTGCAGATGTATGCAATTCCACGACTCATTTATAGCATATCACATTTTCCTTTATAACAATAGAAAAACAATGTTTTTAATAAAAATATCAATGCACAAATTCCTAGCAGTGTATATATATATATATATATATATATATATATATATATATATATAGTTATCGACATGAAGTCATGTTTAGTTATATCACAAATTATTAGTGCCGTTAGACTAGCACCTTTCCCAAGCCAAGGATCGAACCTAGAACCGTCGTGGTGACAGTCGCCAGTTCTACCCCTCGACCACGGAAACGATGACCGAAACTAATCTGTCCGAATTTCTATTTAAATAAACATCCGTCCGCTAATTGTACAGTGCTTAAACGCGTGTTTGTAAACAAACCGCGAGCTTCGCATTATTCAGCCAAATTAAGTAGCTAGTGAGATTATTTACGACTATGCTCAACCCAAAGAGACTTAATAAAACTTATAAGTAGATACAGTATTTTATATATCCATTACAAATATGTGTTGCGACAATGCTAAATATGTAAGCAGAACAATACAGTAAGTTATTAAAATATATTTATGGAAGTTAAGCCACAAAAACACGTCTTCATTTAACCAAGGTAAGAAACGGACAAGGTAAAATGATTGTAGTTCGCCGATTCTCTACCCCTCTGCAACTTACATGTATAAACGAATTGTAACTGTATGCTTTATGTTCTTCATATGTGTAACGATGATTTTTAGTTCAGACTTGAAACCATATTTTTATTAACAATTAGGTTTATATTTGTTGTTCTCAAATTGTTTAGTAATTATTAATCTTGTTTTAATCGATTTCCAAAGTCGTTCCCAAATAGCCCGTTTAAGGAACTCGCCTAAGGCAATGCATGAACCATTTAATGTATGGAGCTAATAAGAAGAAAATACTATTATCACAATAACAAGTGATGCCTATTGACTCTAGTCTTTAAAAAATTAAGTCTGTACGTAGCAAGAAAACAGTGAGCAGGAATATTATTATAGTGTTATATTTCATAGAGAGAAGCTAATAAAATAAGCTTTATTAAAATAAGGTATACTAATTGTGAGGTTATGGAAACCACTACACGAACGAGTAAAACGAGCTGTATAAATGCAAAGAAGTGAATAAATAAGAAAATTTTGAAAGTAACATTGTCGTAATTGTATTTATAGAGCAGGTTAAGACTAGCAAGATCACGTCTGTGTGAGAGAGGTTGTTGTTTAGTAGAGATGACGGGAGCCAATCAGATTACAGATAACTTTCTGCCATTTTTAAATGACGTTTCAACACTGTAGAAAATATCCACCCTTTATATAACAAAATAAATTCATACACTATATGATATCAGTAAATAAAGGTCTAATGGGGGCTGAGGAAGCTCTTCAAACGTCCTCGACGAACGATTAATTGATGGACATTGATGCTAATAATTGAACGTTCATTTGTTTTGAAAGCATTTCTCAGTACTGAAGACTTACTAGATTTTTTGTTACTTGTAGTTAAGAGATTTGAAAGGATAGTCGCAGCGGAAGTGTTATTTTCACAATATCGCGTCAGACCAGCTACGAACGCTGCTATCTTTTTTTCTCAATAGTATATAGACATAGATGACTTTCTTTTTAAGATATACAAATATTTATTTTAGTTTTCTACTTGAAATATATCTGCTCATTTTGACCAAAATATCATCTGCGTTGTCAGATCAAGCATACTTTCTAACTAATCAATTTTATTTTTTAATGCAGAAACATATAAAAATGTATTCCTTAATTCAGCTCAGATACGTGCGAATAGTAAACGATTATATATAGTATATAAATTTATAAATCTATATATAAACAAGGTCTATTATACGATTATATATAGTATATAAATTTATAATTCTATAAGAATTATACGATTATATATATAATATATAATCGTATAATACTATATATATAATCGTATATATAATATACTGTATATAACCGTAATATGTAATATAATATATGTATATACATACTATATATATATATAATCGTAATATATAATCGTAATATATAATCGTGTAATACTATATATAATCGTATAATTCTATAAGAATTATACGATTATATATAGTATATAAATTTATAATTCTATATATAAACAAATATAAATTTATAATTTTATATATAAACAAGGTTGCCTACGTTAAATATAAAACCCATAACAAATTTTTAAAATGTATGCACATATAATCAATACATCCAGACAAAGACTAATTAAATAAGTAAGTTTAATAAAAAAATACTTAAAATCAGATACAGACAGACTTCTAGGTAAAATTTCATAAAAATCGGCTCAGACATTTTCGTATCCACAGAGAACAAACTCACAAACACACAGAGATACACCACACAAAGTTCCTCATAAATAAAAGTAGAGATATATGAATAATTGTTTTTGTTTCCTAGATAATAGATATAGACTAGCAAGTAGGTCGGCGTTGCTCTGTCAGGAGATATGCTTAAATAAAATATCTTAATTCATGCAGTCGTACTAGTTATTATAAAACCAATTCTTTATCTATTATTCTATATTGATAAATATAAATAAGGTCGTCTACGTTAAATAGAAGATATTAATAAATAATTTTATAATCGTCTATATAATTTTAACATATGGACGGAACATTTCTGTCAATTTTACAACGAAAGTTATTAACGTTGTCAGCTCATATTTTCCTTCAGACGAAACAGAAAAATTTGCTGCACTTTCCTGCAATTGTATACTTGTATTCCTTAACTCGGCGCTCGCAAGTGTAAATATAAACGCTTTGATAGAGTACGTAAATCATAATCATATATTGAGGAAGAAAGTAATTGTTCTTATATATACTTCAAAAGTGCTCAATACGTAGGTAGAGCTAGTTAGTAATTTATGAAATATATATGGCGATTAAGCTCCACTGAATATTCCGCGTTTAATCCACTCATCAGGCTTATGCGCGAATTCTGTGGTAGTTTATCGTTTTTATATGCTGCTCTAAATAACAACAGAATTCGCACATAAGCTTGAGGAGTCCTAGAGTGGATGAAACGCGGAATATTCAGTGTAGCTTAATCGCCATATATATTTTATAAATTATTAACTATATATATATATATATGAACATATATATATATACATATATATATATATATATATATATATATATATACATATGAACAAATGAGTGATTAAACATGTTAAAGACATTTTGAAAAAGAGTTAAAAATATATTTAATTTTAAAAA
>NC_136492.1:12276302-12308802 GCF_053919585.1 Euprymna scolopes | reverse complement strand
AGAGGTATATATATATATATATATATATATATATATATATATATATATATATATATATATATATATATATATACCTCTGTGTGTTTTTATTTTTGTGGTCGGGTTTCAATCCTGGCTTGAGGTAGTTGCCTGTCTAGCCGCACTGATGAGCTGTGAAACAGCGAAACAGTACTGTATGTGGATGACTATATATATATATATATATATATATATATATATATATATATATATATATATCCGGCTTGGGATAGGTGCTAGTCTAGCGGCACTGCTGAGTTGTGATACAACGAAACAGGACTGTATGTCGATGACTACAAATATATTTTATAAAGCCCCCCTCTTTGGGTTGAGCACTGTCGTAAATAATCTCACTCGCTACTTAATTTGGCTGAAAAAGGCGAAGCTCGCGGTTTGTTTACAAACAAATGTTTGAGCACTTTACAAGTGGCGGACGGATGTTTATTTAAATAGACATTCGGACAGATTAGTTTCGGGCACCGCTTCCGTGGTCAAGGGGTAGAACTGCCGACTGTCATCACGACGGTTCTAGGTTCGATCCTCGGCTTGGAATAGGTGCTAGTCTAGCGGCACTGATGAGTTGTGATACAACGAAACAGGACTGTATGTCGATTACTACAAATATATATTTATATATATATATATATATATATATATATATATATATATATATATATATATGCACATTTTCAAAATTTAACACATGTAATATCGTTCTAGTTTCAATCCTCGGCTTGGAAGGTGTGCTAGTCCAGCGGTTCTCATAAGTTTGGATATAACGAAACAGTATTTTATGTCGATGACTGCACATATGTTATAAAAACCCCTCTTTGAGTAGAGCATTGTCGTTAATTATCTCACTCGCTACTTTATTGGTTAAAAAGGCGAGGCTCGTTTTTTTGTTTGCAGACAAGCGGTTTGAGCACTATACAAGTGGTGGAAGAATGTTGGTTTAAAATATACATTTGCGGAGATAATATGCAGGCACCGCTCTCATGGTTCGATGGATAGAACTGCTGACTGTCAATGCGATGGTTCTAGGTAAAATGCTCGACTTAAGAGAGGTAGTAGTCTAGCGCGACTGATGAGTTGTGATACAACGAAACAGGAGGGTATATCGATGACTACATATATAATATATATGTAAAAATATATCATGCATATATATATATATAAAATTGGTTGAGAGACCCAAACGAGAGAAAAAGGTATATTAAAATAAGGAAGGTCACCAACAATTGCTACGTATATTTAGTCGCGTTCAAGTGACTCTATAAGTCACTCCGTCGTCCGTCCGTCGGTCGATCGGTCGGTCGGTCGGTCGGTCGGTCGGTCGGACAGTCCGTAACACTATTTGGTTAAGATCAAAGGTCTGTTGTTAATAGATGCTCTTCTTAGCTTTTTAGGCTTTTCTTGGCCTATTGGCCAAGATTAAATTGTAGTATCTGTTCCGGCAGATACTGCAAGCTATGACTAGCTATGACTAGCAAAGACCAGATGTGGGGGCAACCCCACATGCCTGACCTTTAACCAGCTCCCATTTCCCACTTCTCGGGAGCTGGTACCCTTTTCCCCTTCCCCCTCCCTTCACTCCTCACATTAAAAATCGGCCTTGTGCCTAATTTGCTCGGTGGGGGAGCAAATAAATACCATCTGTTCCGGCAGATACTGCACTAAAGATAATTTGTACCAGTTAATGGAGGGGAAACCCTCTATACTGGGACAATCGCCTGGGTAATACCTAGGAGGTCCACCCTCCCAGGCCTTGCCACCGGGCTTTCCGGTGGGGCAAGTTTATTGCTTGCTGCCTGAGGCGCCCTGACCGGGGAATGCCGACGGGGTTACTCAGGCAATTTTTAAAATTGCAGGAGTGCCCCTCCTTTAGGGGAGCCTGCGGGGTTCCCACTTTCCGGCCTTGTGCCACATTTTGCTGAGGTGGGCAGCAAATAAATATCAACCCTCTATACTGGGACAATTATTATTTTTGGTAACCAGAGTGCCCCCTTTTTGCCTACTTTTAGGGGAGCTGGTTTTTACCTCACATTAAAAACGGCCTTGTGCCTAATTTGCTCAGTGGGGGAGCAAATAAATACCATCTGTTCCGGCAGATACTGCAAGCAAAGACCATATGTGGGGGCGACCCCACATATAAGACCTTGGTCAATGTAGGGGCAACCCTTCATACCAATTGTCACTATCCAGCTCCCCTACTCCCCGGGGAGTAGGTCCCCATTTCCCCTTCACTCCTCACATTAAAAATCGGCCTTGTGCCTAATTTGCTCGGTGGGGGAGCAAATAAATACCATCTGTTCCGGCAGATACTGCAACCAAAGACCGTATGTGGGAGCAATCTTACATATAAGACCTTGTTAAATGTAGAGACAACCCTTCATACCAATTGTCACTATCCAGCTCCCCTACTCCCCGTGGAGTTGGTCCCCATTTCCCCTTCACTCCTCACATTAAAAATCGGCCTTGTGCATAATTTTCTCGGTGGGGGAGGAAAGTAATACCAACCCACATATAAGACATTGGTCAATGTAGGGAAAACCTTTCATACCAATTGTCACTATCCAGCCCCCCTACTCCCCGGCATGATGGTCCTCATTTCCCTTCACGCCTCACATTAAAAATCGGCCTTGTGCCTAACTTGCTCGGTGGGAGAGCAAATAAATACCCTTTTCTTGGCCTTTTGGCCAAGATCAAAGTGTAGTATCTGTTCTGGCAGATACTGCAAGTAAAGACCATATGTGGGGGCAACTCCACATATAAGACCTTGGTGTAGTGGCAATCCTTCATACAAATTTTCACTATCCAGCTCCCCTACTCCCTGGGAAGTTGGTTCTCATTTCCCCTTCACTCCTCACGTTAAAAATTGGCTCATAAAGGGTGAAAAATGTACCAAAATGACACTTTTTATTCCATAAATTTTGACCTATCCATTACATTTTTCTGAAACTTGTCCAAAATGCGCAGGGCATTGTTTTAAAGATAAATTCAGTATGGGTTACCCTAGCAAAATTCTGCTTTGTGTCTCCCGGGAACTTCTAGTGCTAATAATGCCCTTTTTTCATATTTTTCAATAAAACACTTTATATGTATATCTATATAGTGCTCTCCCATGGTGCTGAATTCAAATATACATGTGTTACGGTGTAAAAGTGCATAGTTTGTCTATTGTCACTGGTATTCAGCATTCCAAGGGGATCATAAGCGTAAAAAATGTGCCAAAATTGCAATTAATGACATTTTTTGTCCCATAAATTTTTATCTATCCATTAGATTTTCTGAAACTTGTCCAAAATGTAACTTTTCCTTGACCACATGGCTAAGATCAAAGCTTAGTACCTGTTCTTAACCGATGCTACACTTCTCTGTAACTAATAAGTAACCGACCGACGGAGAATAGTGTTTTTTAAAATGCCTATTGCAGAATAGTTTTTTAGTCGTGTGCAAGCCACTCTATAAATCATTCAGCCGGTCAGTCGGTCCATAACACATGTACTCTTTATTTCTTTTTATGTTTATTACACCACTATTTTTTTTAGTTTTTGGGGTGCCTGAATACGAAAATAACGTTTCAAATTCCCTAAATCAAATAATTTTTTGCGATATAAAGGGGGGATATCTTTCTATATTAATATAATGTAAAACGATCACGCACTTTACAACCAGTCAGTCTCAAAGTCATTCAAATCATTCTCCAGATCAGTCAAGTTGTTTTTGAAGGATTCCAGATAATTTTTAAGCGTTCAAGTCATTTTTAAGGTCATTCAATTCATCCTTAAGTAAATTAAAGTCATTTACATTTTATTTATTTAAGTCATTTCAGCCCATTTTTCAGTCATTCCTACATTCACACATTCATTCATTACACGAAGGCACGCGACTAATGGCTATCGTCCTTGTTTAACAATTTCTTTTATTATTACGTGTTTTGATTTTTCATATAAAAAAGGTATCACATTTAGATCATTCCATGTATCTCTCTTTCAATTTCTTCAACGCGTATATTTAGTAAGTATTGTATATTTAGTTAGTATCAGTGAATCTATTATGCCTGTAGCTCATCAAAAGAAATAACAACAATCAATCCGTTAAATGAAAAATCTGCAAATTGGAAGAGAAGCTGCAGATGCCTTTATATTTTCCATTACGCCATATTGAATTTTTTTTCGAACACTAATTGATATAATAATTAAGTGATTGATTTTGCGCTACGAAGCGTATAATCTCAAGAATTGTATGTCAACTGAATCAAAGAGAGAGAGAGAGAGAGAGAGAGAGAGAGAGGGATGGAGAGAGATAGCTATGAATGTCTAAATTTTTAAATACCTATATATATATATATATAAATATATATATATATATATGTATATATATATATATATATATATATATATATATATATATATATATATATATATATAACACGGAAATTACATAATTGTCGATGCCATTATTTATTTCAACCTTATGGTATTTTCAAGCATCTAAATTAGACAATAACATTTTTGATACTGAAATAAAGAAAGAAAAAAGAATCGCAGTGTGCAAAATTACAACGACCGCTATAATCACCAATAAAATTAATTACATAAAAATATATAAAATATTAACTACATAAGACTCAATTTTTTGAATTCATAGTAATATATTACAAATACAATATTTATATGTATTATAAGATAATATTTATTCCTAACTAATTTTAACATGAAAACATACAGATAGTTTTAAAACTTTGTATATAAACTTTTTTTTTATTTATCTTTTAATAGACTTACTTTCCATGACTCAATTAACTATATGACGCGCGTTTAATCTCCATTTTCTTTCCCTTCTCTTTCTCAGAGATTCTAGACTAACGAAACCATATGACAGACAGCGGATGGTCACTCTCTTCTTTTTTCTTCTTCTCTTACCCTTACGCGCTGTTTATTTTATTTCCTTATCTCTATATCCGTATATTTCTCCCTCTTCTTCCTAGGTTAGTAAAAGCGTGTCAAGGTATTTACGTGTAAGAACGTGCATATTTAGGGGCGTGTGTGTGTATGTGTGTGTGTGTGTGTGTGTTGCGTGTGTGTTTGTGTGTGTCTGTTGTAACGTTGAGCCACCGGACAGCCGTTATAAGTATAATAATGTTCTTGTTGTTTTTTTTTTAAAAATCCCTCCCACCCTCTCTATAAAATGTATTAATTGGATTGCTACTACCCCCCCCTCTGTTTTTTTTTGACGGCCGAGGCCCGATTCTTTTTCTTTCGTTATTTCAGTATCAAAAATGTAATTGTCTAGTTTAGATGCTTGAAAATACCATAAGGTTGAAATAAATTATTTCATCAACAATTATTTAATGTCCGTGTTATATTTTATGTTATTGCTCTGTTTAACACATTGAGCTCTCATACCCAGATTCCCTCCTGGAATTATTCCATTATAACACTATAAATATATATATATATATATATATATATATATATATATATATATATATATAAAGTTCTTAAATTCAACTTCGCCCCTGTCCGATGTATTTTTTTTTATTTACTTAAATGTTGTCAGATAAAAATTGAGATCCCCCCTTTTTCACTTCGTCTTCTTCTAATATCATCTTTTCAAATCATAATAATCTCTTCTGTTCAAGTCTGACGAAGTTGCTAGATCGTTAATACGATTCAGTAACCGAAACATGTGTAACTAAACAGATAAAACAGTAATAAAATGAAGATTATATATTTGCTCTGCAATAGTACTGAGCACCTTCTTCAGGTTTTTTACTAATTACCAGTCTCTCTCTCTCTCTCTCTCTCTCTCTCTCTCTCTATATATATATATATATATATACATATATATATATATATATATATATATATATATATATGAGAGCAAGTAGTAAAAAACTGTTAAAACCACTTTGAAAAGGAGTTAAGGACATATTTAATTTGAAACGGAAACACTAAATAAGTGGATAATTCTTAAACACTTTTCTCACCAGAGGGTAGGGTTTAGCAAAATACGGGATCAGATTTTTCTTGCAAAAGTATTTGATGAAACTACATGGTAGTCAAAGATATTACTTGATAACAAAAAGTGAAGCAGAGGGTATAGGGTGAAGAAAAATATGATTTAACATGAATGGATAGTCCGGTGAAGGGTAAAGAAACCAATGACGATAAAATCCAAATATGCAAATCCACGAAAGTTAGTAAAAATTCTATTCGCACAAGTAAACTCCAAGGGAATCGCGTAATTGGAGGATGGTCCAAAATAATCCAAAATCTTCCATTCGAATTTGGAGGCATCAAAACCAAAGCAAAATATGATGAAAGTAAAAATAAAATAGACAAACCCCATAATTTATTAGACCATACCTGTTCACAGTGAAACACTTATCACAATATTCTGTGGATCTATATTAAAAAAAAAAAAAACCTTGTTAAACTTTGTGACATATTTCCATTCTTTGGAGGTCAGGCGGGAACGAACACCCCATAATTTTATTATACCATATTTCTTCAAACTGAAACATAATTATCAAAGTATACTTACGCAGATAGATATGAACAGTCTTTATTAAAGTTTGTGCCTATGTCTATTCTATGGAGGCCAGGCGCGAACGCAGACCCCACAATTTTATTATATCATCCCTATTTAAGTTAAAACATACTTATCAAAGTATTCTTATGTGCATCTATATTAAAAACATTTGTAAACGTTTTTTTTTTAAATTTTTAATTTTAGTATTTCTATACTTTGTGGACGAGGCGCGAACGCAGACCCCACAATTTTAATGAACCACTGTTCTTCCAGATCAAAATACACATGCCTGTGTCTCGATACATCTTCTATCATTATATGTAATCGGTTTTTTAAAATAGTCAACCATATAGGAGCCTATTTGTGACCAGACACAAACACACACACACACACACACAAATATATATATATATATATGTGTGTGTGTGTGTGTGTGTGTATGTGTGTGTGTGTGTGTGTGTGTGTGTGTGTGTGTGTACGTGTGTGAGCTTACCTCTTCCACCCGAGACGATGTATTATGTTTATCTAGATTAGGATGATAAAATAAATACTATAGATAGATGGATAGATAGATTGATTTATAGATAGATGGATATTTATCTATCTATCTATCTATCATCGACTTTCTCTCATTCTCTTTATATATATATATATATATATAAATATATATATATAGATATATAGATAGATAGATAGATATGTATATATGTGTGTGCGCGTGTGTGTGTGTGTGTGTGTGTTTATGCATGTACTTGGTAAAACAACATCGAACATTGTCATAATATGAAAATGTCCACACGAATTAGACCATAAGAATAAAGTAAACATCTATCAATCATTCCTGCATACGCCAGCAAGAGGTCAATTAAAGAGCTACTATCTTTTCCAAACAAAGCCAAAATGAAATATAAATGTATAACATAAACACGTGCATAGATTTTCGTCGACATTGATGTGTCAGTAAAGAGACTTTAACATATACGCTGATGCCTAGTTCGCTGTTTTCTTTACTTCAGTGTAAAATGTTACAAATCAAGAGGGTCGTTCTCTTGGGCTAACACCTGCTATCTATATGAGATAAACAGGTTTCCGAATTTTTAGTTCTCTGTCACATCTAAAATTTTGGCAATGTGTTGTAGCCTTGATGTCGTATGATAATGAAGAAAATTACAATGATACATTACAAAAAATGTAATATCACTATCACAAACTAGTAGGGAGACCCGATGTTGCATTGGATTTCGTTAGAATTGAAAAATGTTTTACACTTTCAATGTGTATCTCATCAAAATCGGAGAAATCGTCCATTCCTTAATTAAATCGATTGATTGCTTGTTCTAGTTGGGGACTTGAAATAGATTTGTATATACGAAAAACAAATATCATTCAAGTGAATGAAGGGCAATGCAGTTATTACTTTTACAGTATCCAATAGCCAAAATGTTGCATGCAGGGTAACCGAGAATGAGAGACTGCTTACCCGGCGATTCACCGCCAACTCAACCTTAGAGCCAAGAAACAATGCCACATAAATTTCCCTATGCGAGTTGAAGCCACACTTGATCATGTGAAAATCACTCTTTCTCATGTCCACGATACTATAAGAAAATAAGACACACTAAGAAATATGGCCTTGGTCTTATTCTTGCTACACTAATCAAGAAATGCTCAGCTGAGCTAGCCCTCGTATTTCCCAATCTTTGAAATATCTTGCTGAATTATGCTTCCTGAGTAGCTAAAACATTGCCTTTATTGTACCAGTGTAGAAGAATTCTGGTGAAAGGATAACCCTCTAATTTCTCGCCCTATCAGACTCCTCTCACTCCTCGAAGAGACATATTTGATATCTTAATCAATCAAGCACTAGTCCCCCACCTTGCAACACCTAATATATCTGCCAAGCAATATGAATTAAGGCAGTCGTTTTATTGTTGATATTTTTACTGTCTTCCCTGAACGTATATATGGATAAAGCGGGTCTTGATATATCCGATGTCATTACGAATCTGGTCCGAAAGTCTGCTAATAAAAATTAAATCTTACGGTATAACTGGGCGTACTTTGGTTGCAAAATCCCCTCTGTACGAAAGAATCGTACGTTTGCAACACCAGATGCCACATACAAATTTAATACAGCTTTTTAGCCACTATTATTAAATTAATTAATTAATACAGCTTTGTTATCCACTATTATATGTAAGTTCTAACTACAGTTACAAACATATTCAGCCATGATATTAAAATGCTACATTCCATCCGACGACCATCACCATCACAATAGCAGCATCTTAAAAGGACGGGGTCCTTACTTCGCTCCCTAGATATTTAGTTCTATCACTACACCCAGTTGTCACTGAGTCCTATTCTACCTTTTTCAGTAATAGTGTTACTATACCCCCCAAAACTGGCTAAGACAATCATAGACATAACATACTCTTTCCGATGTCCGAATACTTAATAATAACGGTTTCCTATAATGTTCCGCTCTTTCTAATTTGCCGAGACCGGACATTCTAATATTCCAGAAGCAAACTAATTCCAACATAAACGAACATTTCTAAAAGCTTACAACTATGGCGTCGGCTTCCATATAAGGCACTCCTGCTTAAAATAAAGAACTACCAAACAATGTAACCATGCATAAACAGATACTTACATACTTATAAAAATTAATTAGTGGAAACTTCGTAAACAATCTTTATATACATAACGTATTTCCCGAATTTGCTTGAACTTCCGGAAGTTTCACAAAAGTTTACAAATGTAGAAAATACCGATACGGAATCCACCCTCCCCAAATGTAAAACCTTACCTGAAAAAAACAAAACCATTTTTTTCTGAATTTTAAATATGCACGACTTAAAATTATATACGACCCACATATGACTAATTGTCCATGCTACTGATTAAAGCAACATTAACACATACAATCGTCTCGTCCGTCAGTGTAAAACAAAACAAACTTACGCCTGGAAGTTTTTTATGGAAACTATCTTTTTGAGTCGATATCGAAACAGGTATATACTAATGAAAACTTCCGATTTATTTTATTAAATATGCCCTCTTACACGAACAATCTACTAAGTGCGTTAGTTTAAAAAAAATCGTGTTATTAAAATAATAAATACCACTTTAGTCACAGTCATTTTATTTTTGGCAAAGCCTTACAGACTAAGACTATTATAGTATGCCATTTAAAAAAATAATCTTTGTAAAAATTATAAAAATATATAAATAAATCACAGCCACAATTTTCAGCCGAGATATAATTTTTTTGCAAATTAAATTTTACAATTTACCTTTTTTTATAATTGGAATTTTGTATCTCAATTACAACGTTACACATGAAAATCATTTTAAAATGGAGAATCCGATGTCTTCATCCAAAATAAACAACTGTTTTATTTTTATTCTTTTTTTAATTAGAACCTTTTTTAATACGAAATTTTGTGTGTGTGCATTTATTTTTCCTTCAAGTTTATAAAATTCGCGATTTTATTTTTTAGATTTACCATAATTAAACTCGATTTTGATTGTTAAATATTTTCAAACACAAATAATGTGGAAACTAGCACACAGCAGCCACAGGTGTGTGCCAGAAAAAAATACTGCAAAGGCAAAACATGAGACACTATATGGAACCAAGAACACTGAAACCGCATATCTAATAGTTATCTAATCTAACCACATCACCGCTCCCCCAAAAAGGAGCGAGACCAAATAACCAAATACTCAAGGAGGAAGGAAATACCGATGAACTGACGAGCCCCCAACCGAATAAGAGTGAGGAGAACTGCGACCTTCGGGAGACCTAGTCCTAATCAAATCCCAGGGAATACCAATAGCTGCTGCCAAAGAGAAATCAATGGTAACCAGCTGTTGCAATAATGCAGCTTTATTTGCAAATGTTATCGAAAATGGTGGAACGTACTGGAAACCTGGGGAAACGTATTGTTACCCAGCTTCCAGTGAACACCACATGCTGTTTTAAAAGAAAGGTATTTGAAGACCTGTGTGAAAACTCCTTTTGAGCCAATAATAAAAAGGTATAGTTATTAACTAGCAGAGGACAAACACAATGTCCATTTTAGATGTTGGGAATATCCATTTTTCCCAGAAGTCACTCTTGATTGGGATTTTTTTTAGGGGTTTACTTTTTACATTAGGTCCACCTCCACATCTTTCTTAAGAATGACGGTTTTTACAAGTTTTCGAGTATGCTGGTTAAGAAAATCCCACTCTAATTTTGCAAAGAGAATTACTTTTAGAGATCACAAGTTGGCAACCTTGTACGCACACGCGATAAACAAATCTATTTCTCCCCTACAGACACTGCCACCCTTAACTTTTGTTCGCATTTGCGGGTGGTCTGGTAAGAACGATTATCACGGTTAAATTTGAGATAAGTATCCCTCCAAAGGCGCTTGTCTACTCCGACAGTTGTTCTTAAAATGGGGATGTTAGTAGTGTCTATTCCGACAGCTGTACCTAACATTGGGAGTTTGAGATGTCTATTCCAAACGCTGATCAATAGTAATGGAAGTGCAGGGGAAAGGTCGTAATTGTTTTGTTTTACACGTGAAAATAAGACGACATAAAATTGTAATTTAGTTCAATAATTAAGTGTAAGAGTTGAAAAGAAAAGGAAGACTTGAATAATAAACGAAAACAGCTAGGACTACTTCAACTGATTTCAATTAATCTAAAGATTTCATATATAGTAAGAATCTCAAACCTCTGTTTTTACTAATTATTCTAATGAAGCACTCGTGCGTGATCTCTGATATTCAAATATAATACCAGCTTTGTATGTATCGATGCTCATTCTTTGGAATGCGTCGGTTTTACCGTTGTACGTATCGTCTAGAGGCTTTTATATTTGTTCAACTGACGAAAAATTCTCATGCACTGAAACACAATGTCAATGAAGTTTAAATAGTTCTTCTAAACGGCGTGAGTAACAATTGATATTCTGCAGGTCTTACTATATATTATTCTTAAAAGAACGATTAGCCTAATTTTACCAACGCATAATTGTATGACTGCAAGTAATTATTTAGCATATATTTTACAATATACCAAAATAAACAAAGTTTCTTATCTAAAAAAAAAAGATTCGTAGACAGACGGCTTTTACAAGGTTCGCCAATATTTTACATTTTGGTCAAAAGGTTGGTCATGTTCATTTTCCCAGGCATCAACTACTAAAAATATCAATTTAAAATTCGAGTCATTGAACACGTGATCAAACCTATTTCCTCATAGTAATTGTCTGTATTTTTTAGATGATGTGTTTTCATTGATTGATATTGTTTGACTGACTTCCTCATCATGGTTGTTATAGTCACAACGTTTCGGCCGTTTTGCCCTCCGGCCTTCGTCAGGTGTTTTGTATCGAACTGGGTTGAGTTCGAGACTCCTAACAAACGGTTCCCCAGTCCGATACAAAACACCTGAGGAAGGCCGGAGGGCAAAACGGCCGAAACGTTGTGACAATAACAACCAAGATGAGGAAGTCAGTCCGACAATCTCAATCTATTTCCTCATGTACACCTGCATTCCTCTTGTTTAACTCGTTCAACTTTGTTTTCCGAGTCGTCAGGTAAAAAGCGTTCATTTCATATCGTACTGTGAATCGGTTGTTTTAAATTGCTCACGAAAGTATGTGATGTATCTGGGAATGTTTCTTGTACGGATTTGTTCCGATATACGTGGGATAAATTTTGAAAATCGATAATCGAAAAAATCTAATCCAAGACAGAAGTGCGATGTTGACCAATGTTCGCAGTTTTATACAATTGGATATCGCAAATGCATTTGAAAAGTTTTGTCATCACGCAAACAGAAAGGTACATAATATAATGTCAACAGTAGATACTTATATGACAGAGGCGCGCTTGAAAGATTTTGTAAGCGTAATTGAGCCATGATAAAATGACTGCTGTACGTTTAACCTTAATTACAAAATAATATGTAAAATAATTTAATAAGATCTACGGTTTATTCTTTGAAAAGAAAAAGGTGTATTCTAAATAAATATGTTTAAAGCGCAATTGAACTATAATAATTCATATTGGATTTCAGACTAAGCCTGACGTCATTATTTTCAGATAATTATACAAAATAAACAGTAGATGCTTTACAGTGTATTGTAGACTATCACATACTTGGCACTAAGTACGTCCAAGGATGGAATACTGTTGCCATATCTGGGCAGGAACTGCTAAAACCGCCTATCCTGCCTTGACAGAGTACAAAATAGACTTCGTGGCTTAGTGGGGGATGCCCTTTTCTCTACCCTGCAACCTCTCTCCCACAGAAGAAACGTTGCGAGCCTATCCTTGTTTTATTATTATTTCTATGGCAGGTGCTCGTCTGAACTCCAATCTCTGGGCCCCCCTCGCCAATCTTTCAAGAAAAACATCCGTCTAGCTGAATCCACTGTGAAAAATTTCCCCCACTCTATATCTGTGCCTAAATCAAAACGCGGATTCCATGAACAAAGCTTCTTTCTTAGAACTGCACGCTTGTGGAACTCTGTTCCGTCTGCCTGCTTCCCACCGGACTACAACTTGGATGTCTTCAAGTGCAATGTTAACAAATTCCTAATGAACCGCCCCCTTAAGTAAAAACTTCATCAAATCTCCACACTAACGTAATGCACTTGCAATAACCCTTATCCCTGAGTGGCTTCCGGGCCTTGATAAGTGGTGATCCCTGTGTAAAAAAAAAAGTAACTGTGGGGAGGTATGTGTAGCTTCCTTTCGGTGCACTGTGGGCTGTTACTAACAAGAAAAGACAATCAATCGATTTGGTTAAAAAATGGTCCAGTTCAGTTTGTTGATGCTATTTGATCAACCCCGACGCCGGGATTCTCTGAAACTGAATTTTTTAATATTAAATATGAGTCACAAAAATATTGATAAAATATGTCTCATTTGTTACCAACATTACATATCTTTAGAATCGCATGGTTCCAAACGCTGTAAAAATAAAGTAAGTCTACATTATAAAAAAGGATAATAGCAAGTAGAATCGATTTTTATTTTCGGACTAAATCAAGGAATTACCGTTTGTTCAAACAAATAATTCTTACAATTTTGTTTAATCTTTACTTCAGTTAAAGTTTTCAAAAGTCAAAGGGATTAGTTTTGGTGCAAACACATCATAGATCTATATCTAATACTTAGATATTCAAACCTTCCATTAAAATATCCTTTACGTCTAAAATGTTGAGAAGTTAATAATAATAAAGTTATGAATGTTTTTGATAAGGACTGATTGTTTATATTACTTGCAGTGATCGGACGTTTGTTCTCAAGTGCGCAACGTTTCCATCCGCTCAGCCTTCGACCATTCTCAGACATTATGGTTGTTGTTATTTGGAAAAGAAATAAAATCGATTGATTGTCTGCTCTAGTAACGAATACATCACAGTGTACCCAGGAAGGAAGTAAACATGCCTACCAGCTGTGACTTAGTCCAAAATAGATGCTTGTCCACATTGCACTGTAGTGAGCGTACTGTTGATTTTATATAATTATTTGTTATATAATGTCTTGAATTAAAGTATAACATTTAAAAGTCAAGTATCAAACTTCATTTGTACTCGAAACAAACTTAATCATTTCGGACGCTTCCCGTTCATATCAAATAATCTATTGTTGACTTTTTGAGCCAACCACCTATGATTGCTTAAAATTACCAAAGAAGGTGGCGAATGAGTGCTATATTAGAACTGTTATTTTTGTAAGCGATCCCAGGGTACTACCAAATGTTATTGATGGTTAAAAACTGTTATATTGCTGATACAAAATACACGCTGAATAGAACAATTTCAGAAAATAATAACATTGTTTTGTGGATAGGATTGTTGTGTATTACCAAACCATGTTTTGTATTCGAAATGGCCTTAAGGTAAAAAGCGGGATTGAGCTGGCATGCGAAAACGAATAATGTAAAAAAACATGGAGGTTCGTTTGGGGAAATCAATTAATTTATATGCATAAGTGATATAGCCAATTAGCCAGTCAAGGCAAATTAGAGTATGGCATACGACAACGGGACCAGTTTGATGCTAATCTCAAGTTCGTTAAACCGCGCTCATCCCTTTCCTTAAAAGAAAGCTTCAATGCGGGTTTAGTAACTTTCGTAATTTTGCAGTCGCAGTGTAAGGTCGAGCAGTTGCAGTATAGTTCATCATCACCCCATGCCATACGCCCCCTTCATTTAGTCAGCGAATAATAAAGGACATAAAAAATCGTTAAGAATGTTTGAGTTCCTATTGAGTAGAAAGGATATTGCATACATTTTTCGATTTAATTTTTCTGCTATTTATAACTGTAAAAAATAACCTTCTCTTTGTAATCAGAATTATTCTAATAAATAATTCTTACAACGAAACTAAAACTGCTTCAGCGTCGGTTATTCGTCACTTACCAACTAGTGAATTAACTACAGATAAATACCAACTTTCAGCGAACAGCCAGGAAAAGAGGAAGGAAGTCAAATTACTGCTCGCCGTCTGCCCATAAACAGTTTCTCTTGTCTTGCTATAGTTATTTTTTTGTATTTGGAAAGAACACTGTTTGGGCAGTCTTGAATTTGAGATGCGCTACATATGTCCCGCTCATCATGCTGGACACTGATGCAACATAACATTTGGTGACGAGGTGCATTACTGGGCTAAAATATGTGCGTGTGTTATCGATCCTTGCCACTTAAGTTTCCTCAAAATACGGAAATACATATAAATGAAATAGGTTCACTTTCGTGGCGCTATGCATATACACTCCATATCCCACTGGCATACATTAAGATAGTAAGAATCACGTCTCACTATGTATAGTCGTTATTCTGTAACCGAATGTATCTATGCTCTTACACAACGCATAAGAGCAGTCAAAAGTCAGCATAATATATATATATATGTGTGTGTGTGTCGTTGTGTGTGTGTGTCTGTGAGTGTGTGTGTATGTGTGTGTGTGTAAAAAGCAGCCATTCTCCGTATTATCACATATCCCAAGAGCAACAAGACTAGAAATAAACCTGGAGGATTTACCTTACAACCGTTTAGATTATAAACAAAGGTTCTACTATCTGGCTTAGGGGATCGCTGATCGTTATCGATATCATCGATTTTCTTTTAATATAAATATTTACCCGCTGCTATTTACAATTCTCGATGTGTTAGTTTATGTATCAACAAATAGCAACGCGTAACGGCAAGCAAGCAACAGCAGAAATCATTTACTACAGTGCTCTGCCTAAAGAGTAAGGCCCGTAAGGATTAAACATCTTACTGGATGCCATATACCCACCCGCTTCTTATCCATTCTAAACGATAGAGCTTTTCTAAAGTATTCTTGCCGTTCATTTAAGCACAATTGCTTATATCACTATAAGAGATTGTTTACTGCGAATATTCGCCAAATAGATTAAAACGTTTACATCAAGAGGTTCCTCTAATTACTTAAATAATGGAGATCCTCCTTAGATGCTTGTTTCCTTTTATGTCGTATATGAGACAGTTATATTACATTAGCTTATCTTTCTAATATCTCTTTATCCTTGCATCATTTGAAACACGACTTTTTGCAAATGGTGCTTGATAATTTTATTGCCTCATATCTCCCTTTTAAGTTTAATAGCTCCATTTCGAGGTTCAGATATTTGTCATAGTGAACGTTTTATGTATTATTTCCAAATCACCTTTCTGCAATATGCTTCCCAGGATTTGCTGCCACATTTGATATCAAACATTTTACAGATGTTCCAGAGGAGAAATTAACACACTCTATTGGCTTGGATTGTATACAGGGTGACCAAAAAACAAAACAAAAGCTAAATGGAGGTCATCTAGAACATATGCTTTAGAACGGAGAAAAAAGGCCAAAGACCCTAGTGTTTTGATGTGATGTTTTGAATATAATAAACTAGTTATGACCAAAGTTTCATTTCATTCGGACAAAACACTAAGAAACGGGGACTAATTAGAGTTGGGGCACGTGTTTTTTGGGTCACGCATATTAGAGCCCCCCTTCCCTCCCAGCAGAACCATTGCAGTTTGTTGCCAGGTGCCTCTCTTACTTTTTGGTGATAAAACTTCTAATTGCTCTCATTGCTGAGTTTTCTCCTGTATATGTTGTTTTCTGTGTTTTTATTCTCATGAAATACGTGAAAATATATGGGGTAGACATATTAATTTACTTTAGGCTAATCGAACCTGTCGCCTTTCTCGATCAAACACTCTTCCCCACTTTCTGTTCCTTTTTGTAAACTCCCTGTTTTATATATATATATATATATATATATATATATATATATATATATATATATATATAGATAAAATGAACTCATTTTTTCCGACATTAATAGGATTAAAAATCAAGATATTTCATGCAAATATAATATGCACAAACGGCAGAACAATATCTGAGGTGTGTTATAGGCTTATTATTTCTCAAATTCCTCGATAATCTTAGATTTCTATACTTTTTCTGCTGAGAAGTCACGGCCAAAATCGGTTAAGATCAATGAAAGTGGTAAAATGTTTTCTCTCTAATAAATTCCTCCTCCCCCTGCCACCACTTAACACCGTTTGGTGATCGTTCACAAGGAACAGTTGAGAAGAGAACACCGGTTTTGCTTCGTAGTTCTTTCATGTGAAGTTATTTAAAATCACTAAACTAAGCTGCAGTGCTCTGTGGCGTAGTGGTTAGCGTGATGGACAATTCACATTATATTTCCACGTTCGCGCCGACCTACCGTAGTCGTTTTTTTTAAATTTTTTCCTAAACAACTGGAATGGACTTTTCTTGGTGGCCGAACTGTTAATGTTGCAGATGTTTTTTTTCACACTTTATTTTCCTACTTTTACTCATGACTCCGGGTTTGATCCTTCCTACTTACCTACCATAACATTTTTAAAACTCCCCTCCCCGTCCCGGAAACAAACACTCGGGCAACGCCGGGTACCCCCGCTAGTATATATATATATATATATATATATATATATAATTTCATATTTTGTTTACAGAAAGTTTTTACAGTAGACAAGTAATTGGTACCGTCGGTTTGAAACCCGATCATTAGGTTCGGTTTAGATACTTATATCAATCTCTCTTCAGCCAATGCTCATCTCGATGAGTATTGGCTGAAAAGAGATTGATATAAGTATCTAAAACGTAAGAAACTTAATACATGTATCAAAATCAATCCTAATTATCGAGTTTGAAACCGGCGGTACCAATAACTTTTCTCATCTTAAAACTTTCTGTAAACAAAATATACAATATAAATACGCTCTTATTCTCAGATTGTCCCTTTAATTGAGCACTCTGCTGGATTCCTTTTTCCAAAAAACTATATATATATATATATATATAATGTAAAAATGGTATACATATATATAATATATATATATAATGTAAAGATGTTATATATATATATATATATCTACACACATGTGTATGTATATATATATATATATATATATATATATATATATATATATATATATATATATATATATACCAGTCGATGTGCATAATAATGGACAAGATTAATTGGAAATCACAGAGGAAAATAATTGCTTTTGTGACGTACAATTTGAAGAAAATTATCGCGACGTTTCTGTAGCGCTAATAAGCGAATTCTACTGACGTCAAAGATAAAAAGAAAGTCCAGCACAAATGACAAGCACTATCTTCGAACGTAATAATTTCGTAATAATGGTATAATAAAGAACGGATGGAAGCGATCACATCAGTTTTTTTTATTGTTCATCAAAGTTCCATCTTTACTAAATATATTCTCTTCATCGTGTCTGACACAAGGACAATGCGTATTCGATTGCAAAGTCGATACTAATATTTTGAAACATTGGGTTTATAAATTTGATACCCGTATATAGGTTTAAAACGTAGTGTATGCATGAGGCTTATGTTGAGATATATTACTGTTCTGAAAGTAATCGTTTTGTATACACATTTGAACAAACGTTATAATTTGTCTTTGTTGAAGTGTAATTTTTTAAATATCTTGACAGTGGCAAACGCTTCTTGATTGCATCAGCAGTAGAAACACGGTTTCAATACACCGAAGTAGTGTTATCTCCCTTGGTGGTGCCTGATGCCCCTTAAACAACAGTTGTCTGTACGGACTCTTGATTTTTATAAGTAGCATCGCCTGAAGAGCTCTCTAATTACTTTTAACTGACTGGCCGTGCAATTCTGATGAATATATATATATATATATATATATATATATATATATATATATATATATATATATATATATATATATACATATTTATATATATATATATATATATATATATATATATATATATATATATATATATATATATGAAATTGAAATTGTTTGTCTGTGTGTGTGTGTGTGTGTGTGTGTGTATGTCTGTGTACATTTCCCTACACAATAATTCTGTCAATTTTCAGTCTACAGACTCGAAAATTGACATTATATTGAGATTTGGGAGAATCTTTTTGATCGGGAAGGGGTCAAAGTTTAACGATTTGTCTTTGCGATCTCTACCAATCACCTCCGCCAATTTTCGGTCTAAAGACTTGAAATTTTAGATACAGATTCTCTTGACATGAATCAAATTTTAGAATTTGGTTTGAGCCCAAAACAATAAATGAGAAAGTGTCAACATTTGGGTCAAAGTTAACAAAAAATGACCTCTGTATATATATATATATATATATATATATATATATATATATATATATATATATATATATATATATATATATATTTGTATACCTATAATTCTTTCTCGCTTTCTCTCTCTCTCTCTCTTTCTCTCTCTCTCTCTCTCTTATATATATATATATATATAGTTGGGGGGTCGTGATCATAACGCAGAAGGAATATTAGCTACATTATATCTAGAATGTATAGATAAATGTATTTTTGTGAAATATTATTTGATGTATATAAATTGACGATACTGGTGAATTTAATGTAAACAGCCACTTACACCAGACTAGTCGGGGGATAGGCGCCTGGCTTTGCCCGGTCGTAAAAACGCTTAAATGTACTATTTTAATTTGTCGAAGTTTTGTATATATTATTATAAAATCGTGATTTAAAAAAAAAACTATTTGAGTTCCATCAGCTAGAACCGAAACCCTAACTGTAGCACTAACAACTGGTGACGTTACCTCTGGCCCGCACATAAACAGATTAAAAATGAAAAGTAAAAGTAAACTAAGATGAGTGTACGAATATAAAACGATTCTTTAGAATTCTGACCCATTTTTGTTCCTTTTAAAACAATTTATAGGGCCGAAGACCCATAAATATCCGCCTGTAAAAATCTAATCATTTGCGGTCCCTGCAACCACTCGGCGATTTAGTTTCGGAGGAGATACATAGACTAATATATAGCCTTTTATATATTAGAAAATATACAGGGACATTAAACGACTGCGGACAGGCAAAATTTAAACAGGAACCATACTTTTTCCCAACAGTATGTCTTCAAACCCTGAGAAATATCAAGTCGAATAGCTAAAGTAATGCTGAGGATAGAGGATAGCCCACTTAATAGTAACTCGATCACTCTAATCTTTCTCTTACAGACCAACTGACACCACCAGAAAAAATGCAATTCTTTCCTCATCAAGATACCGCTATATGCCACCCGCCTCACATATCACTGACACAAGTTCACAAAATGTTTACTGAAGAGAGAACAATAGTAAAGTGCCATGGCTACCATGTTCCCTGGACTTGTCTTCGTGTGAATTTTATTTTTGGGTGACTTTAAAACAAAAAGTGTATGCAAATAATCCTCACAATCTAGATCAAGTAAAGGAGAATATTACCGACGATAACAGGAGAATCGCAAGAAAAAATCTATAGGAAGTATCTGCAAACGTTGTTAAACGTACCCAGAAATGCATAGATGTCAACGAGGGGCACTTCCAGCATCTTTTATAACACCACAGGTAATTTAAACGATGCTAAAAAGTAATTTAAACAATAAAAGAATGTTCCTCCTCTCTAGTACATTTTCAGGGTTAGTTTTAAGTGGGCTACAATGCATATGTTAATAATAGATAATAAATAGTTAAATAAATAAATGAAATCCAGACAGTTATTTGAGAAAAATGCAGTAGACACAAAATGGTCGCCTCTGTGGCTGGGATATATTGAAATAAACACGAAACAATATCTTTCATAACTCAGTAGTTATTGCGGTGTGTGTATGTTGACTGACATTGACAATGGATCAAACCACTATCAGTCAATTGTTGTCCTATCGTGTCGGCAGAAATTTTAAGCTCATTGGTCAAGTTCCGAATCGCTAACTCTTCTCTTTACCCGAACTTTTTTGACGAATTCTGATAAAAACTTCATCAACTCATTCTCATAATCTTTACTTTTGCTGAAAAGAGTAAATATATGTCAATTCTCTCGCCCACTTTCAGTTTTCCATCCGAATTGGCTGTCTCTGCTGAACAAAAATCTAACTATAGAGTGTTATCCGTCTCTGTGAGTTATATAAGTATTTCGCTCACTTATCGCTGCCCACTTGTCTTCCGTCTTCATAATTCGTCGGTTGTGCCGGTTGCACGGGGCAGAAGTAGTCCACGGTAGCACGTAAATAACTGAGTGAAAGGAAACAAAAAAAAAATGTGAATTTGCCGTCATGTGTTTATTCTTATAATCTTTTAAACAGTTATCTACAAAAAGGTTAGTAAGGTATGGTTGCTTTCGTTGTTTTATTTTACGACATATCAACCCTTTTAGTGTCATTTAATACCAAATCAAGTTATTGGGAAAACAATTTTTTAAGCTTCAAGTTCTTTATATCTTCATATATTTATTTGTAGAGTTTGGTTTGGTTGTTTGTTTTACAGCACATCAACCCCTTTTGGGTCATTTAATTCTGAATCCAGTCATTTTGGAAATAGTAATCATATTGCAGCCAATTATTTTGTAAAACGTTCTTCTTCTTCAAGTTCTTTGTATCTTCAATCGCTACTTTGTAGTGCTTGAATTTGGTTGTTTTATAGTGGATTTTATCGTCTTTATTTTCTTCCCGCCTCTGCAGAACATGCATTGCTTTTGCAATGTGAGAGAGAGAGAAAAGGGTTACAGTCTAAATGTTTAGTACATTTTAAGTTAGGAAACCCGTGAGAAAACGGGGGAGATAGAAATAGAAATGGGGGAATGGTGAGAAAGAGAAGCGGGAAAAGGTACGTTTTTTGTTTTGCAGAACATAATTAAGTTTTTTTTTCAAAAAGAAGTAGACAACAAAAAAAAGCATCGATCTTAGGTGCATTTCGTCACAGTAAGCCAATATCTTCAGACAGCCTGATCTGGTAGCACCAGGGTTTGTTAAGAAGGGAACAGAGGATTTCGTTCTAAGATAAATATTTGAAATTTAATTAAAGTAACATGTGCACAATATTTTATCAGGATTGTAATTTCACTAGCCACACGAAACTGATAAGCTGATCCAACGTTCTCCTTGTTTCTAAACCGTGAGCGAAAGTGCCGAATTTTCGATTGTAAAGTGTGTACTCTGTAGTTTCAACGTCGTTTCTGTATATTTATATGATGCATATTTATCTAATGGCATGCTATATCTTATGATGCAACGGTCAGAAGTTTAGCGATCAGCTCATTTAATGTAAATATTTCACACATAATGTATTGTTATACTAGGGGGCGTTCTGAAATACTGTCTCCTACTTTTTTTTATTTCACTCGCACGGATAGGAGTTAATTGCGCATTTCGTACTAACTGCATACTAATTGCACATTTCATACTAACCGAAAATTACCTATTGATGGCATGCAAGTTCCTTGTTCTTTTGCACATATTGGCGGTGTAAAGCACTAAGAAGTCACTCCCTTTTATTGAAATGCGTCGGAAGCAGATATGTTTCGTTGGATTCCCCACAAATGTTCATAGAGGATGCTGGTGACGACGTAGACAAAAATTCTGGATCACAAGATATTGCTCGTTTTCAAATTACCGTTTCCGTCGTCATAGCCGTTAAATATTCTGAGGTAAAAATTGGTTTCATTTGTTAAACTAGCCTTCTATGACGCCGATGCACGGCAATCGGTTATCGCTGGCAAATGGGTTTTAAAAATGGTGCTGACTATGTAAAACATAAAATCTTGCGGATTCAACGTCACTCGTTATTCAGGTACCACCACCATATTTGTATATCTTTAACTATTTTTTTTTAACTTGATGTGAATAGAATGCTGTACTTTTGCAACCACATAATAATAATCGCCATATCAGATGACAAGAAACGGTATCATAGCAATAATTTATAATGTTCAAGGGCATATAAGTGTGTGGTCTGATAACGCGATTTTAAACCAGTAACGTTGTCTAAATATTTAAGTTACATCTGAGTACGTTCACATATTATAGTTTAGCTTTCGATATCATTCAATTAATGAGACCCCAAATGTGTGTTGATTTGTTGATAGTCGACGTCGAATCCTTACAGTTGGCTTGGGGATTTCTCTTTGCACAGTGACGAGACATGTGCAAGAGAGACTTTCCTACAAGTAGCACCGGCCAAATAAGCTTACAACATATGTGCAAGGATGTCTTGTTATTTGATCTCGCCTCGTAACTGCTCACATAGGAATTTGTGTTTGCACATTTTTAGAAGCATATACAAGAGGGGATTTCGTACACGTCGCACCGACGTAATTCGCATGTAAAATATTCCGGCAAACAAGCCCATGGCGATAACTCGCCGAAAATTCATAAACATTACAAAAATAAACGTCGAACATCGCTTGGAATAAATCGATACAAAAGCAAGGAAATTGGTTGGATCTGGGATCTGAGTTAATAGGAACAAGAGGTCATGCGATATGAGTTAGAATTATATCACTTCACTGCTATGTTTGAATCATTTTAGTGTTTTTATCTATAATGACGGTTATACACTGCTATTTAAAAAAACACACACATTTTATTCTTTTTATTTGTAATGGCGGTTATACACTGCTATGGTGAAAATATTTTATAGTTTTTTTAAATCTATAATTCCGCTTACACACTGCTATATTGCAAAACATTTTATAGTCTTTATCTATAATAGTGGTTATACACTGCTATATTGAAAAACATTTTATTGTGTGTGTTTTTTTTTGTAATTGCGTTATTACTCTGCTATGCTGAAAAACATTTTTTTTTAATCTAAAATGGCGGTTATACCCTGCTATGTTGAAAAATATTTTATAGTTTTTTTTAAATATAATGGCGGTTATACACTGCTATGTTTAAAAAAAATATTGTTTTTATCTATAATGGCGATTATATACTGCTATGTTGAAAAAACATTTTATAGTTTTTTTTATCTATAATGGCGGTTACACACTGCTATATTGAGAAACATTTTACAGTTTTTATCTATAATGGCGGTTATACATGATATGTTGAAAAAGCATTTTATAGTTATTTTTAAATATAATGGCGGTTATACACTGCTATGTTTAAAACATTTTATTGTTTTTTTATCAATAATGGCGGTTATATACTGCTATGTTGAAAAAGCTTTTTATGATGTTTTATCTATAATGGCGATTATCCACTACTATGCTGAAAAAACATTTTATAGTATGTTTATCTATAATGGGCGTTATGCACTGCTATGTTGAAAAACAGTTTATTGTTGTTGTCTATAATGGGGTTTATATACTGTTATGTTGAAAAACATTTTATTGTTTTTTGTCTATAATGGCGCTTATACACAGCTATGTGTAAAATCATTTTATTGTTTTATCTATAAAGGCAGTTATACACAGCTATGCTCAAAAAACATGTTATTGTGTGTATCTATACTGGCGGTTATACACTGCTATGTTGAAAAAACATTTTATAGTTTTTTATCTATAATTGCGATTATACACAGCTCTGATGAAAAAACATTTTATTGTTTTTTATTTATAATGGACGTTATACATTGCTATGTTGAAAAAACATTTTATAGTGTTTTTATCTATAATGGCGGTTATACACTGCTATGTTAAAACATTTTGGAATTTTTAATCTGTAATGGCGGTTATACACTCTTATGTTGAAAAACATTTTATTGTTTTTTTTTTGTATAATGACGGATATACACTGTCCAAATTCTTAAACACGGAAGTAGAAATAAACAGATAATAATTTCAAAATATTATTCAAGTCTTCTGGTAATTTTGCTCGAAGGGCGAATCATAGTCGTCTTGATACAACGTGTAGAGATTTACATTCGTCGTTAAAAATAATTTGTTTCTCGCAAACGTCAATTTAAAACGTAATACAGAATGTTTTTATTCATTAATATTAAAAACGATTTTTTTTAAGTAATATTAGTCCATGAAAAGAATATATAAAGTTTTATTATGTATATGTACATAATTTAATAATCTTATCATTGACTTATCCTTAAAAATTAAACATAAAGTAAAACGATAAATTTATTCCTCCATAAAGAAAACAGCACTACAGTGTTATTTTAAAACACTTTAGTGAAAAATCAATTCAAGTAACGTGATTATGTAGTAGAGCTGACCTTTATTTAATATACTTTCCTAAGTCTAAATCCCCGGTTCGATATAGGTTCAGAACTGGGAGCATGCCTTTATCACAAGCATCGGCCTGAACTCAGCGAATACTCGGCGGGTTGTATAGATCAGGCTGGTTTAGGTGTTGTGTTAGGTTATGCTCCTGATGTCTTCGACGAATGACAAACTGAAGTAGACTTGCGTGTTCAGGACAGGGAGGAGGGGTACCAGTGAAAAAAGCGTACGGCGTCATATCACTCCTTCTGAAGCCAAGGCCGGGTCTCTTTGGATTTGTAGATAGCCACTAAGTTCTACTGCCACATCAAAAGAATCCCAATAATTAAAACATTGAAGAATGTTTAGTACTGCTTGATACAATAAAAAAGGCACAGCTAATTTGCAAAGTTGAAAAGAATGGATGTGAGTAGATTCAGTTGGCGGACATCCAAGGGGCGCATATTAGGGTCACCCGTTAACTAACACGAAAACACAACGAAACCCTCCTCCCGCACGTTTCCGCCGAAAATACAAACGTCCAGAATAAAGTTGATTTATATTTTTATGAATGTAATCGTTGGCATCCCCTTACCTGAGTAATATAATCCGCCTAATAAGCAAACGCATCGGATTGCTTTTTTTTTTTGTCTCTCGGGGTCAATGGAAGAAAAATATACGTAATATTTTTTTTTTAATTCTAGAAGAGCCTCTACACAAGGAGATTAATCTTTCCAGGCAGTTTCAGATTACGAAACATTTCTCTAGAGTTAAAATAATTTTCCACGTGTGTAAATATTGCTCGCGGATAGAGGACTGTTTCGGCGAATTATAACTTAGACTGAATATATGTGTCTAGTGAGTTCGTGCACTTCTTTGGTTTCCTGTTTTCTGACGGATTGAATTGTTGCTAGAAGCTAAATGCTCTTCTTTGAAAATACGGGTGCAAGTTTAGGGAGGCATTGCAAGAAGTTAATGTAGGACCCCAATAATATACACTTTTCGATGCTGGTTGCTGACTATGTCGGTCTATCGTTTTATGTAATCAAATGGAATTTATACTGGAGCGGTTCAAGAAAACCAGTTGTTCTCTGGCTGATAAAATTTCTACCTAGTACAAACTTGTTGTATACAGGAAAAAGGGGAATTGATTTAGTGAGAAATGTTCTATTCCGTTTCTAGATGAAAGCTATCTCAATTCGACTGTTAGAGAATGGATCGAGAGAGAGAGAAAGAGAGAGAGGTGGTAAATAATATAGTAGACACGTTGACCGGAAGTCAGGATCAGCTGATCGGATTGCCTGTGAGTCACGTTATCAGGTTATCTGAATCGAGGAGATTTGGTTTGATGGTGACGGACGGCTTCACGGATGTCTCCTCACCTTCAATGCGGGGTGGGGTCGCTGACGTGTGTGGAAATGAGAACAAGAAATGAAACCACGCAAGTTAGAGATTCACTTTCCATCCTTCTGCGAGACACCTAGAAAGTGAAATAAACAAGAAAACCAATTCATAGCTTTGGAGTGATTGAATCTTCGTCCAAACAGGTTCCAGTCTCCCTC
This sequence comes from Euprymna scolopes, assembly GCF_053919585.1. Lineage (NCBI taxonomy): Eukaryota > Metazoa > Mollusca > Cephalopoda > Sepiida > Sepiolidae > Euprymna > Euprymna scolopes. The sequence continues at coordinate 12,282,124 of NC_136492.1, read as the reverse complement.
AAAAACGAGATGAATTCAGATGGATCAACACCGACGGCGCAGAAAGTATGTCTAAAATGCACGTACCACACACACAATCACACAACGGCATATGCACATCTTATTGATTAGACTGACCACTAGACGATCACACGACGGCACCTCTTATTAGATAACAACACGGCAACGTCGCAACTTCGTTAACTTGAGTGAGATAAACCTTTTCATCACATATCATTGATGTGTTTTAAGTCAATTTCTTTTTTTACTTGATAATGGGGCGTACACGCTTTGTGTAATAAATATATTTTTATTTGCCCTTGAGATCGAGTTCACTTATATATTGATAGAGGTCGTGCTCTTCAGCGATAATAGTAGAGGGGAAGAAATATACTTTAATATTGAATCAATCGGAATTCAGCATGGAAAACGGTTTACAGCAATGATCAGGATCAGATTTACCAGTTTCAGAAGTTCAGAAAGCTAAACGATACCATAGTATCTGGACCACTTGCGCAGATCCCTTCAAAGCATGCACTATTCCGAATTTCTCCACCTTTTTGTCACTAGACTGAAGAAGAAGAAGAAGAATGAGTATTACAAGAAAATTCTATCCCATTTTCCTGTAAATAAGAAATACATTATATAAGTGGAAAATGTGATGAGGATAAACCGAGACTCGAACATTGTAAGCAAGATTCAGAAATAGATTTTGAAATGGAATGTTAGAATTTCGCTAATGTTAAATTCCATATAAAATAGTTTCGATATTGTTTGTATTATAAAAAGAATTAATTGTTCATTCTTTTATGAATACTGAATTAAAAAGGCCAGCTAAAAAGAATGAACAATAGAAATTTAAAACATATTGTAAAAAAATAGGTTAGGTTGAAAAATAGGTTAGTTGAGTATTTTTTTTGTTTACAGAAGTGTGTTTTAGACAAACATGTGCTTAGCCATGTGAGTTTGTCTCGTTTGAAACCACACACATGACGTCATAGCAAAAAAGGAATTCTCAATAATAGAAGCTAGGATTAGAAGAGTCGACATTCAGCAGTCGAGCAGAGGAGGAAGAATAGTTGAGTCTGCTAGGCAAAGAGAGAGAGAAAGAGAGAGAGTTGGAGTTAGGGTCCTGTAGAAGCAGAGGAAAAAACATTAAACTATGTAGATTCCGAATTTGAATTCCGACGTCATCATCATTCGACCGGTCAAATAAAATAAAGAACATCATCGATGTTCTGTAACTGTTGTCTTGGTGTCCTCATTCAACAATTGAATGTAATGTGTTTATCATCTTTATATGACGTTTGTATAACCACCTTCCAAGTAATATGTGCCCCTCCTCCATCATAAAAGAACAGTAATACACATTCATTCAATAATGAATTCTCTTTCTCACACTGTTATATCAATTTATTTGGTGCCCCGTGACCATTTTTATTCAGCAAGATTAAAAAAAAAACGAACCATACCATGGAAACACAAGGCAAGGGTCCACTGAAGAAGAAAAAAGGACACAACGCAAAAAAAAAACACAAAGAAAAATACTAGACGAAATAAAACAATAATTGATATAAAAAAAAAACTTAATACACACATACACACAAATGAAAAGTAAAGCGTACACTCTCACTAAAAAAATTGGTCGATATGCCGCAAAGAAAAAATAACAAAATAAATGATTGGAAAGGGAAATCACAAACACAATTAAAGGGTCACATTGCCTCGCAACTTGCTTGCACAGTTTAGGTGTAGTATATGTTGCCCATCAGATAGACACCCTCTGAACCCGCAAGGTAGGAGGTCAGAGCGATCGCTACAAAGATGTAACAAAGCGGAACCTGAAGGCAATGAACATCAATGGCGAGAGTTGGGAGGAACAAGCCAAAGAAAGGAGTAGTTGGCGGAGTAGTCTCTACAAAGGAAAGAAAGAAATAGAGAGAAAGATTGGAGAAGTCTTAGAGCTGAGACACTATAGACGACACAACCCTGGCACCCACATATGTAGTGCCACACAGAAAGAGGACTATGTCAATGCCAAAGGATAAATCACTGAGGCCCCGACTAGTCATCGTCAAGACTGACGGACTGCATGATGATAATGATAAAAGGTCAAAATTGTTTAATGGCAGATCATAACATGTGACTGTTCTTTTTGTGAAACTATTTTATAAAGCAAGAAACTAAAATAAATAAATAAATAAATAAATAAACACTCGCCACAGGAAAACGAAAGAAAAGCAAGTTCAAATGTACTTTTGTGTAAAATTCATTGATAAATGAATTATTTTGTTTTAAAATACACACATACACACAAGTAGAAAAATTAAGGGCATTATTGTTGTTGTAAAATTTAGATCACTATGTCAGTCCTTATTGTTATAACATTTGTGGCAAAGCTGATATTGTTGAATTATATCTGTCAATCAAACATTTTTCACAAGTTTTGCACTTTTAAACAGCATGTATCAGTTTACAAAATTCTACGAATGCACTTTTATGAAATAGAATTTTTTTTCATAGTTGAACGTTTCAGCTGTCCATGCGTTTTTGTTTTGTTTTTTGAAAAAGTGACAATTTTTTAACAGATTTTGTTGAATTGTTGTTGTCACAGAAAAAAAAATTGTTCGTTGAAAAAGTTATAACTGTTGATCATAGTTTTGTGTAAATCATAGTTAAATGTATTAATGTATTTTTAGAAAAATGATTTTTTATGATTTTTAACGAACATTGTAAATTGTCTTGAATGTATGTATAATGTTATTGTATTTTAACGTAAGGAATTCAATCATAATTAGGTAGATATATTAAAATGGAAAGAAACCAGTCATATGGAAAAATATGAGACGTTAATTGAGACAAATGGTTGGCCTAAAAACATGTTAGAATTTTAGAGAGGAGACAATAGATAATTATGTAAATGTGTATTTTGATAGTTTTTTGGATGTGATAAGCCAACAAACATAATGTTTTTTGTTATTTTTTTATGTCCATAATCATTTTTCGCAAGAAGCGTAGCTTGCCGGGGAAAAGCGTTAGGAATGCCCCTTTTAGGGAAATATAAATGGATTCTTCGATATTGGGCACTTATAAAGCATGCTGCAATGACGGCATAAACAGAATTATAAGTCTTGGCTCAATAAATTAAAAAGGCCGATTCACATGGTCATTCCAGCTCATATATATACTTCGCTCAATCGGAAAATTGTCCGACTAACGAAGTCATTGACTATCATTTACCGATGTTCTTTGAACTATAGCCCCGCGGACCCTTCCAAAGAGTGAGAGTGAGAAAGAATTTCTTCTATCATATCTGCCTTTCTTTATTTTTATATTGTTCTTGCAACGCCGTTGAGCTATTGAATTCTTCAAAAATATAAACACAAGAACCAAAAAAGTATCATATATCTGGATTCTGTGTCCTCTTTTAATATCTTTCTTACTTAGATTGAACTTTTATGCTTTCAAACTAACCTGAACAAAATAGTATGGTATTATTTCTTCCTTCTTTATCTGTATGCACGGATGATCAGGCGAGAGGGTCCTAAATATGACCTTAAACTATATCCGACGGTGAGGCCCCAGCTTGCCGGCTTTTGTGAGTGTGGAGCAACCATTTAATTGCCATTGCTTCCAGGTCCATTCTGATCCGGTATGGTAGTACCTGTTAGGGTCTTTACTATGAGTTAAATAGAAAACGGGCTTGAAAAAGAACAAATATATTCGGTTAAAAAATTGTTCTTCAAAATCATTGGCTTCAGCATTAAATAATCTGAAAAGGGTTGATATGTCGTAAAACATAAACGATACACGAATCAAACGAGACTATAAGCACTTTAGACCACATCCGAGTTGGTATCATATAAGAATCTCTGCCACCATGGAATTGACATGTGATGGGATATAGTGTGCTGACACGTATCAGGTTGTGGACTCCACTGTCATTGGTAAAGCTGGAGCAGGGCGAAATTAATGCTAAGCTCGTGCACTTGGACTAAGGGCAATGTAAAATACTTGGGACAATATACGCTATGTAATAATTAGAGATTCAATAAAGAAATGTTTAAAAGAATATACAAATTAGCTAGATCTTTTGCAGATGAATGCAATTCCACGATCTATCTATAACAAAGTTGTATTTTCTTTTAAAATAAATAGAAAAAATAGATTTTAATGAATATAAATAAAAAAAAACAAATTTATAGGTGTGTGTGTGTGTGTGTGTATTAGAAAACTTTAAACGTCATAAAATGATAAAATCATTTTATTCATTTTGTTGGTGTTTCATTCCAATATTTGGCTAAAAATTAGCTTCATCAGGGTTTTAGGTCCAGTCCGTATTTTTTTCTTCATTTTGTTATGAGGAGGAGGTAATCCTTGGAGAAGAAAAATTCAAATGTACATGCTCTCAGTTATTTTAACGTGTGCGTCGCCCCAGCTCCGTGCATGAATATGAAGTGAAACGTAGTTACACACTTTAGAAGACATTTATTTTTAATATAATTTAAAGGGCTGGGGCAACGCACACGTTAAAATAACAAACGGAATTTGCCAGGTGAAGATCGAACGAAGGCATTACAAATATTATAATTAATCAATCTTAGCAGGCAAAAGTAAAAGTCAGCAGACAATCTTGATTATAAAGAAACAATGAAATGTCCGTAGCATATGGTGTTTTGGAGTGCACATTTCAATGACAATGAAAATACATTCTGGGAAGAGTAAGATTTTTTTTTGCTATTTGCCTCTTTCAGTACTATCATTTGAAGTTTGAGTCCTCTAATATTTATTGTACTATTAATGAATTATCTGTATTCAACCTAATTTTAAAGGAATTAAGGAACATTTTATCAGGATATTCGAAATCTGTGCTTAAAAAGTTATTGGTAAAAACGCAATTACAGTATAAGCTGGAAATAGTAATAACACGAAAAAAACAACTTTGTACAAGCACCCAACTAATAGTAATTGTCTGTATTTTTGAGATGAGGTGCTTTCATTGATTGAGATTGTCGGACTGACTTCCTCATCTTGGTTGTTATAATCACAACGTTTCGGGCGTTTTTGCCCTCCGGCCTCTTTCAGGTGTTTTGTATCGAACTGGGGAACCGTTTGTTAGGAGTCTCGAACCCAACCCTTTATTATTATTACGGGGTACCGTGTTCGGACTTCAGCTAGACTCTGGGACATAGTTGCTGATTCTCTGTTTTGAATGTTACGCTTCATTGTCTTCGTTCAGGATTGAACTCAGCACCTGTGGGTAACTGTAAACTTTGATACAACTTCTAGGACAACTCGGCCATATGTCATTAGGACAATTTTTAATATTGAAAAGAATGAAAGTTCTTGGTGCAAATATAGAACTAATACATTTTGAAGTGCAGAAGATTTCAATGACGATGAAAAAAATAATTCTGGGAAAAATAAGATTGTTTTATGTTTTTAGTCTCCTTCACTAGCATTTTAAATTTGAGTTATCTTACATTAATTATGCAATTAGTAATTTATCTGTATCCAGCCTGATTTAGTGGAACTTAGGAACGTTTTATCAAGATATTCAATGGTTGTGCTTACAAGGATATTTGGTAGGGATAATGCAGACTATTATGCATTCCTACTGTATCAGTTAGAAATAATCAGCAGATTAATCATTTATCAAAAGTTCTCTACAATAGAAGAACTCATAATAAACGCAACTACAAAATAGTTGGAAATACTAATAACACGAAAAGACAAATGTTTAACAATCACCTAACTAATATTAATGAGAATGAAAGTTACTTGATATAAAAATCGAACTAGTACATAAGGTCCATTATAAAATAATAAGTATTGTAAAATTT
>NC_136492.1:12161302-12273802 GCF_053919585.1 Euprymna scolopes | reverse complement strand
ATTTTCATGTGTACCCAGAGACTCACTATGTTAACCAGATTAAACTAAATATAAAGATAATAACATTTTGCATTTTATGTCTTAGCAAACTTTAAGTATTATGAAAAATAAATTTGCATCTTAAATCTTTCTGCTAATCAATAATTCTTTATTTAAAAACAAAACATTTTTCTTCGCAAGACTATTTCTCTGTGATATATTTGATGTGTTTTATTATGTTCGGTAAGTAAAACAATTATTATTATTTCTGTTTTGATGATTATCTATTTTGCATAATTTTATGTGTAATTCATAATTTCCTTTTTCGAATTTCTAAAAATTACATAAACTATATTTTTTTGCAGATATTTTTCTTACAATGGGTCGGGAACGAACTATTTCTACACGCAGTGCTGATTCTGAAAAAATTGCGGGCCCACCCTCTCGATTAAATACAACAGAACCCCTTACTTTCCGACAAGTTATCAAATGTAGTTTCTATATGGAGAAATTTCATTCAACCTTAAATACATTTGCTCTTTCAAAATTAACGGCAAATGATATTACAGGTATTTCGAAGGTAGTAAATATCTGTTTGCCTCTATTAACTGTAATGTCGACTGTGCACAAATTGCAGGACACTTGCTTTAAAAAGGTTAAGCAAATAAATAGAAAATCTTTATCCACGATTGCCAAAAATGTTCTTGTAAAAACATTGACATTATGTTACATCTCATCTTGTTCGTGTTACCTGCCGACTACAAGTTGTAATGACAAAAATGTTAAATGCAGAAAAGAAAATTGTCAGTCAAGGCATATAACCTGTACCCGTCCTGTCAAAAAAATCTAAAAGTAATTTTATTTTTATTTTTTAATTTTTTCTCATGTTTCTTTTAATTTTTTTAATGACACTATCATACACATTTTAAATTAAATGAATGTTTATACTTGTATTTTATGTATACTAATGAGAAAAGAAGTTCTCACATTTTTATTGTATGAAAAATAGTATTATTTCTTAGATAAGAGTAGATGAGACTAATCTTTTGTCTTGTTTTATACTTCAGGTTTCTCTGGAACAGCGATAATATTTGAAGGAAAAAAGAAGTAAAATTGGGCCCAAATGCAACTCAGACCTGTTGAAAAAGTCGCAGTTTAAAAATCTAAAAAAATTTAATTTCGTTAGGTTGGTTGGTTGTTTTTGTTTTACGGCATATCAACCCTTTTTTAATGCCGAATCCAAAGGTTTTGAAGAAAAAACAATTTTAATAGAATATATTTGTTGTTTTCACATCGGTTTCTATTTAACCCATAGTTGGGACCCTAACAGGTACTACCACTCCGGGTCAGTGTGGACCTGGGAGCAATGGTAATTAAAGGGTGGCTCCACACTCCCCAAAGCCCACAAGCTGGGGCCTCACCACTGGAGACCAAATACGCATATTTTTCAATTATTTCTTATTGTGGGGGAGGTGGGCTTGCCAGTGGGTGTTACGGGTGTTGGTTAAATGATTCTAAATATAGGTTTTAGATCTGTGGCCATGGGAGGGGGTTTCAAAACTATTCTTTCATTAGGCTTAGGTTTTATATTGGTTAGGGTATATTCTGGTTGCATCTAGTGCTAATCGGTGGTTTGGTTGCAATTTACTAGGTGGTATTAAGTGTACGGTCTTGCGGGGATAGGGCCTGTAAGGCAAAGTTGTCTGAGTGCTTATGATTAAAGTAGTTATATTGTTAATTAGGCCTTACCAAGATGCAGGCGATTCTATGTCGGTTATCTGTTTATTTTTTTTAATGTTATATAATTGTTATATATTCAATGGTTATACATTCGACTATTTATAGCCGCTATTTGCCGTATAGCTTGCATCTTTCAAAATTACCACTCCATATATGATAGACACCCCACAAACCGTAAAAATAAAATTACCACGCAGCCACAATATAACCCCAATTTAACCCTAACATATATACGCCCTAAACTCAACACTATATTAAAGAGCATATACATTTTTATATATCATACTATGCATAAAAAGCTTCTCCTTTATTTATTTAGAATTCAATAAGGCTTTCCCCAACATTGTATACTTCCTCTTAATCTTCTTTCGTCCCTATTGAACCTTGCGCGAGACGCCGCATCTCCTCCATGCTACCTACCACCTTCTCTACTCTTCTGATGAGAAGCATAAGGCTTCGAAATGCTCTGGTATAAAGAGTCCCTTCTATCCTCCAAATTTTTCAAGGATTCCTTTATTCAATAAATTATCCATTCTATACCAACCAATATATGGTTTTGTGGCTTCATTTCATACTCTTGCTGTTCTATTATAAATATATATATATATATATATATATATATATATATATATATATATATATATATATATATATATATATATATATATATAAGGAATGAAAAAATATCAGCGGTGGTTGACGTTATGTTTTAAGAAAAATAGAAAAACCGAATGAAATTATTAAAAAATCAACGTTTCGTCCTTATTTCAGAGGACATCTTCAGGATAATTGAAATAAAAATGTAAGAAAAGAAAAAGTCCATTACATTTTTATTTCAATTATCCTGAAGATGTCCTCTGAAATAAGGAGGAAACGTTGATTTTTTAATAATTTAATTCGGTTTTTCTATTTTTCTTAAACCATATATATATATATATATATATATATATATATATGTATAAATATATATATACGTATATATATATTATTACTATTATTATTATTTTTTTTCTATTAAGCATGTTTTATTATTTTCTACTTCGAGAGTCAGAGAGAGAGAGATAGGGACATAAGTATATCTTAGCAGTTTGTTTGGAAAATGTTCATGTCAATAACCGCAAGAATAATTTCTTCATTTCATCTTTTTCTTGGCGTAACAAAAGCAACGATGATGAGACGCAGAAATGTCTGTGTAGATTAATTGGCATACATTTTTGCTAACCTTTATATATATATATATATATATATATATATATATATATATATATATATATATATTCTTCTTTATTTGTTTTTGCACAAGCAATTAAAAAAAAATGCTTTCCCATAATCTGTATCGCCTGAAGAAATCTCTAGTTACTGGTATCTAGCAGAGCCAAACATGCTCATGAATGTGTAGCTACGTATTACTACTAACAGATTTTGCTTTCGTATAAGCTTCATCGCCTCAAGAGGTATCTAGTTACTGGTAACTAGCTGACCGAAACAGGCACGTGACATTGTAACGACATATTACTGCTTACATAAAAACCTCTAAAATTTCAAGTGTTTAGATCCAATATTGGCGGAGTACTTTGGCAGAGTTTTGAAAGGTTAAATCATTGTAACTTTGATCCCTTGAGAGCTTACTTTGTGGTTGAAAACGACTTTAAAATATTGTCCTAACTCTAAATACCCCTTATGTCAAATCTCGAGCTTGTAGACCGGAAATTGGCAGAGTAGTTTGCTAGAAAACTGCGCATACAGAGACATACACACACAATTTCACTTATGTATATTTGTGTGTGAATTTATAAATTATATATAATAATTGTTTATATATAATATATATATAATAATAGTTTATAAATAATATTTATAATAATAGTTTATAAATAATATATATAATAATATATATATAATAATAAACAATATATGTGGGTGTGTGTGTGCGTGCGTGTGTGTGCGTGTACGTGCATATCTGTGTACAGACGGAGTGAGAGACGTACAGCTAGAGAGAGTGATTGAGATGATTTTATTTAGTAGAACGCGAATTAACATTAGCCATGTGATTTTGAAACAATAACTTTTAGCGGAGGTCTTATTTGTTTTCCCCTACATTGTCACCAGCAAGCGCATGCGCAAATGTACCTCGCATTTTAATGTGTTTTACGTTATGGTTCACGAAGTCAGATGTAAATAAAGGCACCCGTAGAACATAAATCATTGCTATTGACTTTTTGCAAATGACATTCTACTGCTTTTAAACGAAACCATGAATGATGAAACGCAGTTTGCTTGTTGTTTTATTCTGGATTTCATGCAATAGAAAATATAAGAAATAAAATAATGCTATTCTGCAATCGATTTTCTTTTCCATTTCTAATTACATATTTATCTCACTTGCAGTAAAAAAAAAATATCTGTCTTTCTCTTCACTAGAGTAAAGCATAATATATCCGAGTAAAATATCGCAGTAAAAAAAAGTCCAAAAATTTAAAACTCAGAAACAAAAAGGGAACACCTTTATCATTCTTAGATATGCGTATGTTTTTTTAACCGTAGAAAACGGAACGTTTTTTCCCTTCATACGTTTCCTCTTTTAACTATATATATTTTTTTTTGTAATGAGAATAGATTTAACTGTTAAGGTTAAAGCTGTGTTTTATACTTATTTTTCTTCTAACGTTCTTGTATTTAGTCTTCAAGCTGAACACGAATTAAATGCTGAGTTGTAGAGACGTCATTAAAATATATCTGATTATCGAGAAAATAAAAGAAACCTCTTATTTCATATAATTTAACTGTGTTGTTTCTTAGAAAGCTTAATCGTACGGCTTCCTTACTTGTTTCAATTGTTCCTCAACTTGAAGCCTGCGTTTAATTTGCTTGGTTTTTCTTCTTAAGAAAAAGCACATTTATTTTATACTAGCATTTCAGCCCGGCGTTGCCCGGGTGTTTGGAGGTGTATCTTGAGCAAAAAACAAAAACAAAAACAAATAAAAAAACAACTAAAAAACAATGCGGCCAATTTTTGTTCACTTTGACTCCTATTATTATCCCTTAACATTTATTGTTTTAGGCTCATATCAAATTATTAAGATAGATCCATGTCCAAGGAACCTATATCTAAAATTCCAATTGTTTATACCCAAAATTTGCAGAGAAGTTTGGTAGAGTTCTTAAAGGTCAAACCGTTTTAATTTGACCCCTTTACAACCAAATTTCTGGCTGAAAATTGATTAAGAATTTTTTCCAAATCTCAGTACCCTGTATATGAAATTTCAAGGCTGTAGACTTAAAATTGACAGACTTATTGCGTATGGAAATGTACACAGACACACAGATACACAGACACGTTCACTTTTATATATAGATAGCCTAGCTGGAAGCCAAGCGTTGCCTGGTCGTACAATACGCATATATATAATGTTTTAATTTATGTCGATTGTGTATGTATTATTCTAGAATCAATCCTCGTTATTGGCCTTCGGGCCGGGATCGAGGTGTAGTATCTGTTCTGGTGCTACACTTAAGGTAATTTGTCACGGTCAATTGAGGGAAAACCCTCTATACTAAGAAAAGTATTATTTTTCGTCCCAACCAGAATGCCCCCTTTGCCTTCTTTTGGGGGAACTAGTTCAAGCCTACATTAAAAAAAGACTTCGTGTCAAGTTTTACTCTCGTGGGGAAGCAAAGAAACATTTATATAATCAAGCCTCTATCATATGTTACATATTACGAGAAATAATTTTCCCGGTGCACAAATTCGCAAATAATTGAATCAAAACATTTATTTTATGTAATGTACATTCTGTTGCACTTTTAAAAAAAGCAGTGAAAATTTTATATCTATATCATTAATTGCTAGATGAAAGATAATGTGTTTAAATTGTAACAAAATGTACATTACATAAAATAAATCCAAGGTAATTTTTTATTCAATTTAAATACAATCTTATAACTGCACTTTGTAAAATGTATAAAAGTGCACTTTAAAGATAAATAAATTTCAAATTGAATCTTGCACCTTTATTTTTTATATTGTTTAACAATCTTCATGCCTTGGATGAGATGTTTTTCTAACTTGTAATAGCATATCTAAACATGAAGCAAAGGTAAGTACAATGGAATACCAAGTTTTGCGTAACATGTAGCGCTGCATCGTCGTTACGAGAACACATTGCCGCCATTGTTATCATGTCGACACTTGTTGCTCCGTAGATAACACTGTATCTCTATCTCTTTGACTTATTTCTAAGTATTGTCAAGCTGCATATACTTCAAAGTAAACATATGGCAGTAAATGTAATCTATTCAAATGGCACCGAGAATATTATCTACAATTATATAAATGCAACGTTGTATGGCACTGTGTGTGAACTCGTTCCTTATAGACCGAAACGGTTGAACAGATTTTCTTTAAAATTTACAGAAATGTATAATTCTAGGAGTTATCTTAGTTAATTCCTGTCTCAGAGTACCTCCAATAATTACCGAAATCAAATAGTAATTTTAATTTATTCATCATCTCTAAAATCATTTTTCCAGTGTTATCGCTTAGCAGCAATAATTTAAACGACGGGCCGTGAAATTTCTACTATGGGTAAGTTGATAGCGTGTGTTTTTTTTTTTTGCATGGCATGGTCTGTAGATTAAAACTCCGCACATAATTTTTTTTTTTCATTAACTGCAAAGAATTCTATAAGACTTGAAACTTTACGTATAATTTTTATGACGAGGTCCGTAGGTTGAAAGCTGACAAGTAAATTCCTTGATGGTTTTATGTTTTCATTAACTGGAAAGAAGTTTATATAAAACAATTTTATAAAATAAATACTAGGTTCTCTAGGGAGAAATGTAAGATAACATATATGTTGGACTAAGTTAGTGCATGGAGCTATGTGAACCTTCCTCTCCCTTTCACGGATTTCCATTACAATAAAAATCTAGGAGTGTGAACTATTCGTTGAGCATTATTCAATCCCTGGCAACGGCAGTCTCCCTGCTAGTAGAATATAACATTTATTGCAAACGGCATTTTTGCTCAATGACGCCATTTGCTTTGGTGAGTAAATATATTACATCACTCTAAATTAAAATATTCCAAATTGCGAAACAAAATAAACATCATCAACTCATCTATCACCACCAATTAAATATAAAGTAAGTGCAGTTAAACCCAAAATTTCGGATTTAATGTTAGTGATTTAATATCATAACACGTCAATCAAAATCTATTTTACTCTTTAAATCAGAATTTGGGCATGTATTGCATAGTAAAGAGCTTAACACTTTTCACCTAATTCATCGGTAAAACTACTTCAAATAATAGATAATACATGCATAATATTATGCAAATATTGTCACGATGCCTGTTTTCTTGTTTTTCATCTATTGTCTTTGAATATTGGAACACTGGGTATAGAGCAGCAAAACCAGCTGCCAATATTGTCCTGCTTTTTATTGAAACCAACCGAGAGCTCTTTTTAGTATCCTCATTGTTCCTTTTAGTGTAATTGTTTGGATCTCTTTTGCACTTGATTCACCAGGAATATTAGTTAGGTAGGACTTAATTCTACTTCATAAGCCTATACACCTATTATAACTGGTATGATTGATATCTCTCTAAGATTTCAGTTTCTTTTCATATCATACATGAGACCTTGCTATTTTATCTGTTTCTCCCTTTCAGCTTTGTTCAGACCTCCATCATCAGAAACACTAACTTCAACCAAGGTTGCATCTCTCTCTGACTGATTTCACATAACTATGTCAGTTTTCACAGCAGCATTTTCAAGATAGGTGGCTGTAGGGATTACATGATCGTAATGTATATAAATCGTTAATGTTCCCAGGATTTGCTGCTACATTGGACGTTTATTTCTTTTCAGATGTTCCAGTGGATTTACTTAGATACTCCATCATATCTCGTTGTGTAGTAGACACCCCCTAAAATCACCTTGCAACTTGAAACTAGATGAGTCACACTTTCCAATTCCGTGTGGCAGAATCTACGAAATTGGAAAGTGTGAATCATCTAGTCTCTTGCTCTGTATAAAAGTTTATATGTAGTTTGTTTTGGTAGCAGCATGTCGAATTTATCACCGTAAATGGATATTTGGAAGCGCAGGTCAAATGTAGAACGGTTAACAGTTGGAAGTCTTGCACACGTCATTGTCAAAATCAAAAGCTTATACCTGCTTAACTAATTATAGTTATGTAGTAATTTTTCATCATTTTAAAGTATAATCTCTTAATATTTTTGTAATTAAAATAAATTTTCCTTCTGGCAATTTCAGTAATAATATGCTTGGACTTGGAGTTGCACATGCTTAACGTATTTTACTAAATTCTTGCAGCAGGACCCGATATTACCCATTGTTTAATGATGATCAACGATTGAGTCGCAGTCTCATATTTTCCTTGTCATCGGAATCGGTAAAATCGCCCAGTATTTTTTTATCAAATAAATTGATTACTTAAAGTGTTGGAGACTCATCGCGGTGCAATTGTACGAAACTAAATATGATTCACCGTAGTAACTTTGCTTTCAATACGTTGCAGTATACATTGCACTGTAGAGAAGTTATTTTTATTTTATAAAAAAATATGTATAATTGTTTGAATTAAAGTTCAAAATGAAAAAAAAGTCATTTATAATACTTCCGTTGTCCTTTAAACCTACCCTTTTATTTCAAACTCGCCTCTGCCATATAAAAGAACATGCTCTTGATTTTATATGCTTGGATTTACACGTTGTGCGAATATAATGTTTTGAATTTAAGTTTGAAATAAAAAAGTCAAGTATCTTTATGAAAGTATTCTGCAAAAACAATCAAAGTTCATACTATTGTCTTTTATGTCGGGCAATTCGTCATGTGCGGTGATACAAATTGCTAATATCATTTATGATGTAAGGTTGTATAAAGTGCTAAAGTGCGTCACCTGCTTCTGCTTTCATTAGAGCATTTCGATCATCCATCATCAATACTTATCGATAGATTCCGGTACAAAACCTACCTACACACATGAAGTACATGTGTGTAAAATCGGCCAGATGTTTTGGAGTCCAGCGGAAACAAACTCAGACACAGAGACAATGTTTATTTTATATAATAAGAGATATACGGTATTAATCTGCATTTGTTTTATTCGTTTTTTTCTGTAAATCAAGTACGTTTTACAGTTTTCTTAAAACACTGTAAAAAATGTCAGTATGAAATCGGTTTAAACAAAATCTCATTACCAAAACTCACGAAGATAAAGTGTGAGACAAGTGAAAAATTTATTTGGTTAATTAGGAGTTTAATGTATTTTTGAAATTTGTTAGGCTATACGTTCACAACTTGAGAGACTAGAAAATAAATATAAGTTCATACAAAGAACTAGTATAGCTGGTTTCGCACTCAAAATACGTGGATAACGAAAAACTTGAATAATAATAAGTTCACCCAAACATCAACAAAAACATAGTATTGTGCAGGAGTGTTCTTGGATTCGAGTATATATATATATATATATATATATATATATATATATATATATATATATATATACACATATATATATATATATATACATATATGCATATATATATACATATATATATATAGTTATATATATATAGTTATATATATACACATATATATAGTTATATATATAGTTATATATATAACTATATATATACACATATATATAGTTATATATAGTTATATATATAACTATATATAATAACTATATATATATATAACTACTTAATTTACTCACAAAAAATTAATATACAAAAGTATAGATTTATGCGTAAACTTTAAGTATTTACTTCAAAAGTGCTCAACACGTGGATAGAGCTAGTTGGTAATTTATGAAATATATATGTCGATTACGCTACACTGAATATTCCGCGTTTTATCCACTCTAGGATTCTTCAGGCTTATGCGAATCCTAGAGTAGATCAATCGCGGAATATTCAGTGTAGCTTGATCGCCATATACATACATATATATATATATATATTAATATATATATATACATATTAATATATATATATTACTATATGTATATATATTAATATATATATATACATATCTATATTAATATATATATATTAATATATGTATATATATTAATATATATATATTACTATATATATTAATATATATATATATTAATATATATATATATTAACATATATATTAATATACATATTAATATATATATATTAATATATATATATATATATTTATATATACATATATTAATATATATATATATATGAATATATGTATATATATATATCAATTTAAAGTCAAAAATACAATTTTTCAAACAATAATTCATTATGCTAACAAAGAATACAATGTTCTAATTAATTTCCCTAATTCATAGAATTCTTATGTAAGCTCATTTCAGAGGAAATGCATCAGCAAAATATCCAATATAATGTTGCTTGAGCAATTTTATTGGTCAAGCAACATTATATTGAATATTTTTACAGAACAGACGCAACAGAAGTACATTCTGATGCAACAGAATGACAATCGCACGAAAACCGAACTGGGATAATACATCAACGTTGTCTAGACGAATTTAAAGCGAGTGGCACGTTGTAAATTAAGGCTACCTTTTTTTATATTACGCTGAATTATATTTAAAACACGAAAAATGTATACATATATTTTGGTACGCATATATTAGTGCGTTTTTCATTAGATGTAAAAAAATAGTTGTATTAAACTTGCGATAAGTTAACATGACTTATAAACATGTCAAACTATACATTGAACATATTCATCAATCGTTAAGATTGCGGCTAATACTACTTTAAATATTTAAAGTGGTTTTCATCAATAACATCAAACAACTAATTGTGTTTACGAGTTTTTCTCTAATAAATATTCGTTTTTTTTTAATATTGAGATAATTTTGTTGTTGTTATGATAGTGTTTATATTTTCCTATCTTTCACAGATCACCATTCGAGATTTTGACAGGTAATAATGTATTTTCCATTAATTATTTACTTTGTATCCGACAAATACATTATTAAAAAAAAGTGTTTTCATCGATGGAACTAGTATACATAATTCAAAGTGTTTTTTTCTCATGGTAAATCTGTTCGTTTTTTGTGTTTATATTTATTTTTCTATTGTTGCACACTCTCTCACACGTACAACCACACACACACAAATACACACACATACACACACACACACATATATATATACATATATATATATATATATATATATATATATATATATATATATATATATATAAATATATATATATTTAATAAAATACACCTTTTTGTGAATTATTCCATGGATTTCTGCCTTTGGATTAGTGTGGGCTATCTTCGAATTACGGGATTTCCTTGGATTTTACTTGTGCAAATGGAAATTCAATTAACTTTCTTGGAGTTATATATTTGGATTTTACCGTCACTGGATTATTTATCTTCCACCAGACTATCCATTCATGTGTAATCACCTTTTTCTTCACCGTATTCCCTCTGCTTCATTTTTTGTTATCAAGTAAGATATCTGACTTACTTGTTGTTTCATCAAATACTTTTTCACGCAAAATCCGATCCCGCATTTTGCTAATACCTACCCTCTGATGAGAAGGAAAGTATGTCTTCGAAACTCCGCGGATTAAGGACTATCCACTTATCTAGTGTTTCCTTTTCAGATTAAATATGTTTTTAACTCATTTCAAAGTGTTTTTAACATATTTTATTAACTGTTTGCTCGTATATATATATATATATATATATATATATATATATATATATATATACATGAGCTTGTGTATACTGTTACATAAAATGAAATATGTGTGTGTATGTGAGCTTGTTTATATAGATTATACGGCTGTATGAACACTATATCACACATAAAGAGGAGACAACAATGCGATGGAGTAGGATTAACAGAACAAGGACTACATTATAAAAAATAACGAATATATAATTCCTTGAAGAGATATTATCAATATAACAGAAAAAAATATTGCATACTCCCACCAAGCTAGATGGAGGCCTACGAACAATATATTAAATCGAAATAGATTTTATTATTCTACCGGTGAATAGTACATGGAGCCAGAGTAAAGTAGTTTCAGTTCTCTTTTAGTAACACCCACATGCACGTTCTATCTCTCCCCCTTGCTCTCAGAGCATATCTATCTATCTATTTATCTATCTATATGTCTATCTGTCTGTCCGTCTCTCTATATCTCTCTCGCTATATATATATATATATATATATATATATATAAATATATATATATATATATATATATATATATGTATATATATATATATATATATAGAGAGAGAGAGAGAGAGAGAGAGAAATAAAAACGAACAAACCGTATTATGTGTTCATCACGTTTTGTCTTTATTTTGAGACTTCCTCTGGATGAAATAAAGACGAAACGTTGATGAACACATAATACGGGTTGTTTTTTTTTATTTCTTTATTTTGTCGGAATACTAGTTCCATTATTTTCATCATAAAGGATGAAACACTAGTCTCTGTAGGTATTTAATAATTATTATAGTAAAACAAATTATTATAACAGCCCCTTTAAGAAATTCGTTTCTTATCGTTGAGCACATTCAGTTGAATTAAAAGTCGGTCAACTTAGCTCTTATGCATAGATCATCGTATAACGATTAGATCACTCTCTGACTGACGTAAATGAACATTTAAAATTAAAAATGTTTAAATTCGACGTTCTTTCACGCGGTTAATGGTAGCCTAATGGATTAGGTCTTCGCTAAACCGAGTCAGTGATGTCTCGTGATGCGGGGTTCGAATCGTTTTACTGATATTAATCGTGACACCCTGCACTGAAGATTCCCGAAAGGATGAAACACTAGTGTCTGTAGGTATTTAATAATTATTATAGTAAAAAAAAATGAATATATATATTTATTTATTTATTTTTAATAAAAATGTTGAAGACTACGAAGTTGGGAATATTACAATTGGAACGCGCGACATTTTGTGCTGCAAAAATTATTTCTCCAAATAATAACGACGCTTTTGCTTGTGTGTACGGAACGACTTTTGTCCTACTAATGCCAGTCAAAAGCTAAAGTTCCGATTATTTTTAAAACCAGATATTTGAAGAGCTACTAAGACAGGAATGATTCACTTATTATTCCCCGTGCTCAGTTTTACTACATATTTTAAACCATCTTTCATGCAATTTGTCAGAATTAAATGACAAATCTGTGCTTCCGGCTGCCATCCATTGCACGGGCGACCTTTATAGCGTCTCACACTGTCAATATATGAAATATAGACATGCAACTTTCAAGTCATGAATGCATCAATTCAACCATAGCAACAAACAAATCGAAATACCTTTCGATCCATTTCGACGGATAATAAGGTCTTCCAATATATGCGTGTGGGTGGTATTGTGTTAATGTTTATGTGCATACATAGTTTATCCAATAATGCTTCAAAATGTGTGAATATAATCTTTTGTAATGTGTTTTGCTATTTCAATTAAACTGACTTCTGGCGAATAATTTTAAGATTAAAAATAAAACAATATTTCTTTGAATCATTTAAAATCGAAATTTCTAAAAAGGTTTTATGAAAATATGACAGAGCCGGGAGTTTAAACAATAAAAACAAAATACCGTCCATTGCTTTTAAAAACGTCCGAGCTGTTCAGAAATTTTGTTCGCATACCCTCAGGAACAGCTTTTATAAAAATGATATTTTTATAAGAAAACCGAAAGGAAGTAAACATTTAAAAAACGATTGATTCGCAAAAAAGTTTGTGTTAGTAGCCTGGAAGGAATTGACTGAAATGATTCATGAAATAATTTTCATGATTACATTCTAGCCATGTTTTACACCTGCTCCAGCTTAACGCATACATTCCAATATATATATATATATATATATATATATATATATATATATATATATATATATATATATATATATATATATATATATATATATAAAAGTGAACGTGTATGTGCATATGTTTGTGTGTCTGTCTGTGGGTCTGTCTATGTACATTTTCCAACGCACTAACTCGGTCAATTTTCAGTCTACAGATGCGAAATTTGATATACGGGGTACTGAGATAAGGGAAAATTTTGTAATTTGTTTTGGGACAGAAATTTGCCTCTTAAGGGGTGGAAGTTCAACGATTTAACCTTTTAGAACTCTACCAAACTCCTCCGACAATTTTGGATCTAAACACTTGAAATTTTAGATATACATTTCTTGGACATGGATCTAAGTTAATAATCTGATTTAAGCCCCAAATAATAAATGTACTTCGACCCCGTAACAGGCAAATTTCTGTCCCAAAACAAATTTAAAAAATTTCCCTGATCTCAGTACCCTGTATATCAAATTTCGCGTATGTAGACTGAAAATTGACAGAGTTATTACGTTGGAAAATGTACATAGACAGACACACAGACAGACACACAAACAGATACACATACACGGTCACTTATATATATATATATATATATATATATATATATATATATATATATATATATATATCACGGCAGGTGAGCGCATTCTCTATGTACACCTAAACAGGTCGATATTTGTGAAAAATTACAATTTGTTGAATGGATCAATGTATTTTATTAAACGATCATGTTGTGATATAAGCATTCGTCTTAAATAATACAAACACACACACACACACACACACACACATATATATATATATATATATATATATATATATATATATATATATATATACAAGCAAAGTAGTTTCACACTTCGGTGATATGGCAGAAGTTGGTTGCTGAGCAGGGAGCTATTCGGTATTTTCCTTTTGTCTTTTTTGCATCCGTCTGAAAACGAGAGATCAGTGATAGATGTACACGCCCAGATGTGACAGCAATACTTTACGCATTAATGAATAGTAGATTTGTAGGCGTACAGGGTACTCTCGAGTGTGAATTGCCATAGAACGGTAGCGAGAGCCCACCTTCATTTATACCAGTCTTGGAAATAGCTCAAGTGCTTTTGTTCCAATTCAATCTTCCTGTAAATTTAAAGTGAAATTATGTGTCACTGTGGGAGTACATTTCCCGCCCAAATAACTTAGTCAATTTTCAGTCTAGTTGGTATAGATTTTACATAAGCAGTATTGAGATTTAGGAAAATCTTTATAATCGGTTTCCGGCCATAAATGTAGCTGTCAAAGGGTCCAAGATATACGCTTTGATCTTTACAATTATACCAAACTCCTCCGCTAATTTTGGGTTTAAGCATTTGAAATTTTAGATGTAGGTGACGTAGACATGGCTCAAACATTTTAATTTGATTTGAGTTTATAATAGTAAATGTTAATGGGTTAAAATTGGGGTCTAATTATAAAAAAATGATTTCTGCGATCTCTACCAAATTACCCAGCCAATTCCTGGTCTAAACATTTAAAATTAAAGATAAAGGTTATTCAGTAGTAGCGCAAGTTTTAAATCGGTTAGAGTCGGAAATTTCATCTGCAAACGGGTCGAAATTGAAAACGTTTTTACCTATGCGGTCTCTAACAAAATAATCAGCTAATTTTGGGTTTAAACATTTGAAATTTGTACATACCACGTATTCAGACATTGTG
This sequence comes from Euprymna scolopes, assembly GCF_053919585.1. Lineage (NCBI taxonomy): Eukaryota > Metazoa > Mollusca > Cephalopoda > Sepiida > Sepiolidae > Euprymna > Euprymna scolopes. The sequence goes on along the minus strand of NC_136492.1, from coordinate 12,258,476 downwards.
ATCAGATTTGGGGCGAAAGTATCGCTGCCGGAATGTCTAAGTTCAAAGAGTTGGCCAGTTGCAGATTTTAGATAATTTCTATTGCAATTTTAGATGTACATAACTTGGACGGGTTTGTATTTTGATTTGAGACAAACATATTAAATATTAAGGGGTCAAACTGAGGATCAAAGATAAAAAAAAATTATCTCTGCGGTCTCTACGAAATTACTCAGACAATTTTTTGTTTAAACATTTGAAATCTTACATAAAGTGTATTCCCACGTAGGGAAAATTATAAACAGTACATAAGGCCCGTGCAAATCTTGACTGAACTTCTAGTATATATATATATATATATATATATATATATATATATATATATATATATATATATATAGAGAGAGAGAGAGAGAGAGAGAGAGAGAGCGAGAGAAAGAGAGATAGTGTGTGTTGGAGAGAGAGAGAGAAAGAGAGAGATAGATAAAAGCACGTCTGATTGAACACGGCAGGTTTATATTTTTTCCGATTTTTCTGGATATCTTCTTCATTCGTCGAGCGGTCTTTTTTTTATTTCAGCTGACATTGTATACAATGGTGCCCACACGTTTTGGTCAGCCATATTCTTCTCACGCGCTCCGTAGCGATGCGTCCGATCATCATCAGGATCGATTGTTGTTGTTATCGTTTTCTCTTTCTTTTACTGTGAAGCTTTGTTCATTTATAATTGTTTTAATTGGTTATAAAGGTGGGTGCAATAAGGTGAGGGGCGATTAATCTTTTTTTTTAATTTCGATGTTCTTATTTTCTTATTGTATAGGTTTAAGAAAATAAGAAAATCGAAATTAAAAATAAAGAATAACCGCCCCTAACCTTCTAGCACCCACCTTTATTGACTAAATAAATAATTATATGGATACCGACTGTCGTATTTCTATAGACAATACGTGCACACTGTTATGGAAGTGTGTTAACTGTACACACAATTATTCGCGTGGAAATTCACCCTCCCTTTGACCAAGATAGGAATTATGGTAGTTCCTTTATGTAGTGGAGACCTTGCTCCATGTGACTTGTACTTATTACTTAAGCTAAAGGAAACCTTAGAAGTTTTAGTTATTAGAAAATTGAGATGAAAAAGGCTGTGATGAGTTATTGACGCGCCCACATAAAAAAGAATTCCATGGTTTTTCTAAAATTGTGGAAAGTTGTACAAAATGTTCATTGCAGCCGAAGTAGATTTCTTCGCTGGGGGACTAAATTTTCATGTGTGTACTCTTACGGTTTTTGTGACCTTGTCTTAAGGTAATGGAACGCTAAAAACATATTAATTAAAAATAAAGAGTGAAAAGAAAAACATTGAAAAATAAATTTTATTAAACAAAAAAAAACAAAAAAAAAGTACAAAACGAATTGCTATTAAGCTTTTTACAATCATAACAATGAAAAGGGGAGTAACTCTCTGTTTTCTAGTTATTTCCCTTTTTTATTAAAGTAATTGTTTTTATATAGTAATGTGTCTTTAAGATATAAATGCCTTTGGTCAAATATAATTTAGAAAATCTATATTGCCCATTTATTGATGAGAGAGAATTTTCTTTGTATCTTGTTGTCCAGTTTATCTGTTTTTTTTAACGATTCGAATTTGTTTGTTATTTCTTCGGTCGGAATCATAAGATCTGGTCGCCTAGGAACGCATCCCAGTGCTGTATTATAACTGACTATAAAAAAGCAACCGTTCCGTATTTATAGTCGTCACTAGAAAAGTTTCTAGAGAAACAAATAAAAGGATATGTTTGTTCTACTTTTTGAAAATCTTGAGAGACGCTAAAAACGTTTTACATTCAAATTTTAAAATAATACTTTTTATATTATTTTATGTAAGCTTTTACTGTTATGTTTTTAGTTAAATAATTTATTATATTTTAATTAATATATTGTATTTTAAGTATATTTATTTGGTTATAATTATTCATAATATTAATAATTTTTTATTATCATTTATTTTTATTATATGTTATTATTTGTATAGTTAATATTATCATTTGTATCACAAGAGGAAAATATGTCATCCTATGACAGTACGATCGATAAAGGAACCCATACAAACAAGTCTGGACACTCATTGATGTCACCTCGTGTGTTAAGGCGTACTATTCTAATACGCCCACAAAGAAACGGTCTCAAGTACTGCATTATATTGCTAATTATGTATGGCATGGATATCAACGCATAATAATTAATAAATATAGGTATACGTTTAACGTTTTATAGTAATCAACCTTAAATAAGGTATCACAGACCGACACGCAAAGTTCGGTTTTGCAGTTAGAGAAACTGTATGTAAAATATGCAAGCATAGAATCTGGAAACGTGCCAATGGTCAAAGCAGCCAAAGTTCACTTTGATATGATTTGGCACACTATACGCTAGCTTGGACTGTCAGTCTTTTTGTTGTAGCTATGAAGTATTGATCGGCTTGTGTTTAGGAGATGCACCCTCGTAATAATTCACCTCTTATTCCAATCGCCCGAAACTCATTTTAAAGAAAAGGCAAACAGGTTGGTCTATGTTACTTTTGCAGCCAACAAAAAAAAAACAGCGTATCGGCATGGTTAGTTTTGTTCACCTATTAACCTCTTTCACCACTATGCTTTAGTAAAAATAAAATATACTATAATAGCTTTGTTCTATATGATGTTGCTGTGAAAAACCCGCATCATTTATTATCGGCATTTCTAAGACGTATATCTAAAGGATTGACACAAAACATGACACAATAGTAAAGATACATTTATAAAGAGCCGAAATTTCTCGATTTAAGTGCTTTAAATCCGACTTAAAGGAAAATAGGCATATTTTAATAATTGCTAATATAAACTTGATTATTTCAATCACTGTTTAATCAAACCTGGAGATTTACACATCCCTATATTATTATTATTATTATTATTATTATTATTATTATTATTATTATTATTATTATTATTATACATATATATATGTATATATGTATATACATATAAAATGAACTCATTTTTCTCCTCTGACTTTGACCTTAATAGGATTAAAAAATCAAGACAGTTCTATGCAAATTTAATATGCACAAACTACAGCACGACATCTGAGATGTGCTATAGACCTATTACTTCTCCACTTCCTCGATAATATTAGACTTCTATATTTTTCTGCTTAGAGTGCAGTGTCAAAACCGGTTATAATCAATAGAGGTAGTAAGATCTTTTCTCTCTAATAAATTCTTCCTTACCACGCCACCACTTTACACCGTTGCGGGACCATTTACAAGGGACAGTTACGAATGAAAACGGATTTGGGTTTTCCTTACTTTGTAATTGCTTAAAAAATCTGGAATGGACTTAACCGAATCGAAATAGTTATTTATGCTATTTTTTTCGCTTCGTTTTTTTTTGTTTTTTTTTAGTTTATCTGAACACGTCCATCATTTTTTCCGTGATTTTTCATTTTTGTTTTCCGACTTCTTTTTTAAAGAATTTTTACGTTTGTTCGCTAATTTTTTTGTTGTTTTTTGTTTCGCAGATTTTATAGAGAAGTTTACCATTGTTTTTTTTTTTACGGGGTTATTACTACGCTCATTGTTTACTTTAATTCCCCTTCTTACACACGCCCCTCTAAACAACCGGGCAAAGCCGGGTACCCCCGCTAGTTGTATATAAAACGGCGTACGTGAAGTTACTACTTAAGGGTATAACGGCAGAGAAGCTATCTTATATATAATAAAGTAGACGCAATTTTTCCTCTCACGACGAAACTCCTGTAAGTTGACAACAGCAGATTTCAAATAGAAAAATATTATGTTTATGTCATTAGCTATTACGTTACATACACATTACTTGGTAATATGAAAACATTACTTTCCACCTTAAAACTGAATAAAAAAATAGCGTGAAAGTAAAATTTAACCTGAAAACACTTATAACGTGATACAAAAAAATGGTAAGTAGCAAATTTTACAGTAGATATTGATCTCGCATGGATACGATAGTAAAGCGTGAGACCATATGCGACCATATTCCATCATTACTTGGTGCTCACGAATTTTTAACCATGAGGAGATTGGGAGTTGGCAAACGACAAAAACAATAGCAACTGCATTTTAAATTTTTACGCGGGGAGGATGACTGCTACCATCGGCCAACTCCGGTTAACTGGCCCTGCTAGTGCTATACAGTAGGGTACCAACATGTTATGCAGAGATATGTAGTTGCGATGAAAGGTTCATGTGAATGTGTGTACGTGTCAGTAAATGTCTGTAGTGGTTCTTCACTATTTGAACCGTAATTTATTTTGTTACTCAGATGTGTATATACTCATTTGAATCACGTGATCGTGCCCTAGCTGAATATTTGTTATGTTAAAGAGTGGAAAGGTTGTAATAAATAGAAAATTTACAGTACCTTTATTTGGGACTAACCTTTCTCTGTTTGATGGTTCATTTCTCAGATCCTCCAGACAGCGGAAGCTAACACAACTCACCGGTTACAATATATATATATAAGATTTGTCTTTATATATTAAGAGTTCCGTCTAAAATCTAAAAACGATTTTAGAATTCCGTTTTCGAAAATGAGGGTTGTTGCCTGATGAGGTCTCTAGTTAGTACATGCTAGTAGACCGAAACATGCTCATGACTGTGTAGCATCAAACTACTGCTTATGTAAAGACAAACCTAAAATGTAACCTGCTCTACATCTGTATTGAGCACTTTTGTATAAATCTCCTTATATTTAACTGGTTACCTTACCTTTGGAAAATAGCAACCGCAAATTATATATATATATATATATATATATATTATATATATATATATATATATATATATATATATATATATAATATACATTTATTCCTTTGTTCCAAGCTAGTCTCAAATCCTCGAAGGCTTAACTAATTCCAAAAATCCATGATCAGCTGACTGGTACGTAAAATCCTCGAAGGCTTAACTAATTCCAAAAATCCATGATCAGCTGACTGGTACGTCATACGTTACATCACACGCATGCTTAACTCATCAAATGTCAGGTCTCATCTAATGTATATTCTATTTTTTCAGTTAAAATTCACAACTATAAATATAATTCTATTTTTAATAATTACTGAAAGAATGTTTATACTTGTTAAAATTCCTATCTAACTAAATTATCAAAACTTAATTCTTAAAATAATAAATTATATTTTGGTGACAACCAGACAACCAATGTATAGAGCTCGGAGTGATATATACAACACTAATGAACTCGGTACAAGCGTTGCGTTGTTATCTCTAATAAGAGAGATCGTGTGTGGTCGTCTAGTCAGAGTTATGTCATGTGATCGTCTAGCTGTTCTTTCTATTACATTATATGTCCATATGGCGTTGTGTGTGTGTGTGTATGTGTCTGTGTATGTGTGTGTGTGTGTGTGGTACCTGTATTTTTCAACATAACTTCTACGTCTTGGATGTTGATCCATCTGGAACATCTTGTGTCTTGGAGGGGAGACGCTACCCGTTTTGGACGAAGGTTCATTCACTCCAACACGATGAATTTGTTTTATAGTTTTTATTTAACTTTCCACATGTCTCGCAGAAGATGGAAAGTGAATTTCTGACGTGCGTAGTACTCTTGGTCTCGTTTCTACCACGTCTGCGCCCCCCCCCAGTGAAGGGGAGGAGACAACGGTGAAGCCGTCCGTCCTCTTCTAAGTCTAAACCAAATCTCCACGATTCACCTAACCTGATCACGTGATTCACACTCAATCCGATCAGCTGATCCTGACTTCCAATCAACGTGTCTCAATCTAATTTACACACCTCCCCCCCCTCTCTCTCTCCATGTCTTGCTCCATTGTCTAGCACAAGGATTCTCCAAACGAAATAACTACATCCTAGAATATTTATAAATTTGCCTCTGTTTTTTCTGTCTTATTTCTCTTGTATTTCAGGCCTGAAGGAATAATTTAAATTCAGTAAGAGAGTACGTTGGTCCCACCCTAGCTCAACTTTCGAATTTTAAGAAATTTTTCTTCTTAAATGATTAAATAAATTACTATATTCGCTCATTTAATAAAACGTCCATTCCAAGCACAACACCCACGCCACTTGTGACGCCGACACCAAATTCGAAATGGAAAACCTACCAGCAGACGTAGTCAATGTAATAAACACCCCTTAATGGAAGAGATCTTTTATCGTCAATGTACGTTCTAGTTTAAAATCTGTGTTGCTAGACACCGTACCTAAGATATTACAACAGGTATAGAAACAGACTTACGGGAAGGAGATCACAGGATACGCTGCCCGGCAAGCGTTATTATCATATCGGTACACTTTACAAAACCAACGTTAAACGAATTTGAGTCAGGTTTGTGCCCAATGGGAAACTATTCTAACCGAAGATTTCTAGCAACCCATAAGTTGAAAATGTCCTCTCAATTATTAAATTCCTTCTGTCTGAGTTTTTAATAGTAGTCTTCGATTGCGATACAACAAGACACGATAAGAAGAGATTAACACTGGAACGGGTACTGAGAAGTAAATTGGATTTATCGTGGAAAATTGCCACAAAAAGGGTCAAGCGAAAGATGAATTAGAGCACCTTTAATGACAGGACCAGAAAACACCGAATAATCCTGTCAGTTGGAAGAGGAGATGGTGTTGTGACCGATGTAAAAAAAAGTCGAAAATACGAAACAATATTTTTATGAAAGAGGATTGTTTGGAAATATTAGCAGATGTTTGATCTCGAGCTGACCCGGGGGTTAAAGATGTGTTCCCAGGTGCGTGACACGATGTGGACATTGTTTGTGGAAAATTACCTGATCTTGATGCGAGGAAGAGGTAGCTTATTATCCAATCAGTACAAATAATAAAGTAGCCGTTGATCGGTTTGCTGCGACGCTCCGGTATGGCCCTGCTCAACCTAAATCGCTATATTTAATCCCGTGCGGCGTAGGAAAATTAGAATTTGGAGAAAATTTTGAGATTTTTATCAGAGTTGAAAGAGAGTTCGGACCTCCTAGCAACCGTCCCCGGCTCACCGCCATAAAGTTCGATAAGAACTCGTCCGATGACGGATAGAAAGACAAAATCATAATTAAAAAAAACTGAATCAAAAAGACCCTGTTCGTCAACTTTCTTAAACATCAAAAAGATAAATCTTGCAAACGATATTTTATTTCTTTTAAATTGATTCTCCCTCGAAAAACTGTACATATTTTATATTTTTTCTCTTTTGTGAATAATTAATTATATGAAAGCTAAAACAAACCTCGGTTATTATTGTTATTAATACTTACAGGTGAACTTCAAAGAACAACCAGTTTCAGTGATCTTTCTTTTCAGATGAGGAAAGGAAATTATTATGATTTTCCTAGACAGCGCCGAACGTCATATTAACTCTATCTTCCTTGCAGCACTTTACTAGCGGTCTTAGCCACCTAGAACTAATCATTTTGGGCCTTCGGCAACCGTGGGTAAAGGCATATATTGAGATCCGTGACAGGTATTCGACCCGTAGAGATTTGTAACCAGCGGCATGGACACCTAGAGTTACACTAAAATAATTCCTTGCAACTGATGCTTTCTTGTTTTATCTTTCTTCACCCAATCATATATTGCCACTGTCCGCAGCTGTCTCTGCATAGTCTCAGCCTGTCGTCATTGTCGCACTTGTAAAAGATACTATTGGCATTGTTGCACCCTTCTCTGTATAGTGCTAGTGGCTTATCGCAGGGGTGTCTCTTGTGCTCCAAGAAAGCTGCTTCCTTGACAATGATGGCATGTCGCAGTACCTCTATCTAAGCCTCGAACCAGTCTTCCTTCTTTTTTTTCCTTTTCCCAAAGCTGTCAATGGCAGCCTTGTACACAGCATCACGCATGAAATCCCAACGCGCTTGGGCAAAGTCTGCGACGCAATGTTCAAGAGCCTTATCGATATTCTTGAAAAATGTTCGGGAGTTCCTACGTTATCACTCTTGATGTGTCAACACGGGGGTGACATTTCTGCTTGAAGCGATATATCGGTCGAGGAAGAAGACGCACCTTGTTAATGATCAGGGAATGGTCAATGTAGCATCGGCACTGTGGTAACTTCGGGTGAAAAGTAAGATCTCCGGGTGATGTCAAAATCCAGCAGTGATCTGGCATGTATCCAGGACATTCTGTATTGTAACTTGGTGATAAAGAAGGTGTTGATTATGTAGATGTTTCTGTAGGAGCATGGCTCCAGTAGCCGATGTCCGTTTTAATCGAGCTGCCAACACAAAAGTGCCCAATGTTGCCAAAATTTGTGATCTGCTTCCACTCGGGGCTTAAAATCTCCGAGCAGGCGCACATTCTCACTTTCTGGGAGTAGTCTGACCCTCGCATCAGACTCCTCGGAGAAAACATTTTACGTTGGCAGGAGAGAAGAGCGTGGGGTCATAGACGCTGAAATCTGTATTGTAACTTGACACTGAAAATGTGTGTTTGACCTGAGGAGTCGACGAGGCGCAGTGACAGAATGGAGTTGCGCACTACAAAGACGACTCTTTGAATCCGGTACTCATTTGATTCCAGGCCTTGCCAAAAGAATGTGTAGAACTTCTTGAGACCGTCCTTATTTACTACACATGTCTCTTAAATAGCAGCAATGGAAATGTTCCGTTTGGCTAGCTCACGCTCGATGATCACTGTTTTTCTAGCTTCATTAATTTGTTGAAGGTTGTCGAAGACAAGAACGCATGGTCCTAACATTCCAGGTTTCTCCCCGGAAGACTGGTTAGTTAATATTCATATAATCTAACTCATTCGCAAAATATAAGAGCCAAATATACAGGGTACAAAGAGAGAGGGAGAGAGAGAGAGAGAGAGAGAAAGTGAGGGTCGGAAAGAAAGGAACGTGATGGGATTTGGACAAAATACTGGAAACCCTTTGTCAAATTTACATTGGATTTCAAAAAGGTATATACAAAAGTGACGAAAATTGCCAAGATATTGTTTGTTTGTTTTTTTAAATTTATATATATATTTATTAATTGATTAAATTTTAAATTTATTTCAGACATTGCGTAAAAGTGAAAAAAAATATCTCAAATCTCTAAAGAAAGATAATGTTGAAGCCCAGACGAGAGCAGCTCCTTAACAAGAAATGGTGTGAGTGTGCTTGTATCGAGAGTGACACGCTCGAAAGTGCTAACAGTCTATAAAAAGAATAAAAACATACTCCTATATAAAAAAAAGTGTATAAGAAAGTCGCTACTGGCGGAATACGATCGAAAAGTTCCCCATAAGATAGTGAAGAATAAGCATACAACGACAACCATCTTGATAAGTCCGTTTTCAATAAAAAACTGTTCGTCGAGAGCTCCACAAGGTAAGATTTCCTGGGGGTGCAGACATCTGAAACAACCGCTCCTAGGTGTCTAATCCCTGCATATGTATGTGTTATATATATATATATATATATATATATATATATATATATATATATATATATATATATATATATATAATTCAGATGAAATATATATATATATATATATATATATATATATATATTTATATATAATTCAGATGAAAATCCTTATAGATATTAAGATATTACTTGAACAATTTCAGGGTAATCCTAGCCAAAAAGGAAAACCTCCACATTTAAGAATAGAGCAATATATAAGTTTGGTGGTTCAATTTTAAATTCTGGCTTAAGGAATTAACATAACCCCTCATATATATTCCTTTTGTAAAATCAATAAATTCTTAAATCGAATATATGTGTCTATATGTTGTTTTTTCAGAATTCAAAATTTAACCACCAAACTTATACATATATATATATATATATATGTAGAGAGAGAGAGAGAGAGAGAGAGAGAGAGAGAGTGAGGGAGGGAGGGAGAGAATTTATTACTATGAGTCGTGAATGAGTTTACATATTCTTTCAGCTAGGTGGGAATCCTAAAAAAGAAGAGGAAATATCCGATTAGCTTCGTCAGAATTCATAGATTGACTGAGTTATAATTATATTATTATAACTCAGTCAATCCATGAATACTGACGAAGCTAGTTGTATATTTCCTCTGCTTTTTGAGGAGTTCCCCCTAGCTGAAACAATATGTAAACTCATTCACGACTCACAGTAATAAATTCCCTGCTCTGGCTACCAACACATTGAGCACTACTCCGGTTTTTTCCCCACTGATAAATATATATATATATATATATATATATATATATTGAATTTTTTACATTTCATATATAATTGCATATCACCTTTAGAACTTATTTATTTATATATATATTAAGTAATGTGATTGATAATTTAAAATTTAAAAATCAAATTATAATTAAATTACACATCCGTTTCATAAGAAGAAACAACAACAAAATGTTTGTTCCTTCTTATGAAGCGGATTTTTAATTTAATTATAATTTGATTTTTAAATTTTAAATTTTCAACCACATTACTTAATATTGAATTAGCTCTAGGATATTTACCTATCGAGCTTATTATATATCTAAATTACAACGAGCACTTTCTCTTTCCTATATTTTAATTAAACTAGTAATTTCACTGTTACATTGAAATACACTCAGCTATTTAGACTATTGTTCTAATCTCCTTTAAATATATATATATATATATATATATATATATATATATATATATATATATATATATATATATAAAGCTGAACGTCTGTGTGTGTCTGGTCACGAATAGACTCCTATATGGTTGACTATTATAGAAAACTGATAACATATAATAATAGAAGATGTATCGAGGCAGGAATGGGTATGTTTGATCTGCCATAACGATGATTCGTTAAAGTTGTGGGGTTTACATACGCGCCTGGTCCACAAAGTATGTAAATTAAAAAACAAATTTTTTAAAAACATTCACACGTGTTTTTTTATAGATGTACATAAGAATAATTTGATAAGTATGTTTTAATATAAATAGGGATGGTATAATAAAATTGCGAGGTCTGCGTTCGCGCCTGGCGTTCATAGAATGGTAACATGCACAAACTTTAATAAAGACTTTTCATATCTATCTGCGTAAGTATACTTTGATAATTATGTTTCAGTTTGAAGAAATATGGTATAATAAAATTTTGGGATGTTCGTTCGCGTCTGACGTCCATAGAATGGAAAGATGTCACGAAGTTTAACAAGTTTTTTTTTTAATGTAAATCTACAGAATATTGTGATAAGTGTTTCAGTGTGAACATGTATGGTACGATAAATTATTAGGTTTATCTATTTTATTTTTATTTTAATCATATTTTGCTTTGGTTTTGATACCCCCAAATTCAAAGCTATCTCTTTACAACCCTTCCTTTTCATAACCTATCATACTTTTATAAATCAGAGTCAATTAGCTGTAGGCTGTTTTTGAACCTAGTCAACGGCGGGTATGATGCTTTGTTCTATATTTCGCGGTATCACGTGGCAAACTCTGCGGCTACTTTTCCAATTTTGAACACTCTTCCGCTGTCTTTTCTTGAAAATGGACTAATAAGTCTGAAATATATTGAGATTTACAACACCATTGAATACAACAGAAAAAAAAATTACTGTTGTTTAGAGTTAAAATTTGTGTGAAAAAGAAAAAACAAACAACAAAAAAAAGAAATTTATTTCTTTTGTTTGCATTTAATTTTACTCTATATAAAAAAAAATCTCGCATTGTTCTTGGCTTTTAATTTTATCTTATAATTTTCTTCAACAATGCTTCAAGCAAACTACAACCTACTTATATATATATATATATATATATATATATATATATATATATATATAGAGAGAGAGAGAGAGAGAGAGAGAGAGAAAGAGAAGGTTGGAAAGAAAGGAACGTGATGGGATTTGGACAAAATACTGGAAACCCTTTGTCAAATTTACATTGGATTTCAAAAAGGTATATACAAAAGTGACGAAAATTACCAAGATATTGTTTCGTTTTTTTTATTTATATATATATATATTTATTAATTGATTAAATTTTAAATTTATTTCAGACATTATCTCAAATTTCTAAAGAAAGATAATGTTGAAGCCCGGACGAGAGCAGCTCCTTAACAAGAAATTGCGTGAGTGAGCTTGTATCGAGAGTGACACGCTCGAAAGTTTTAACCGTCTATAAAAAAGAACAGAAACATACTCCTATAAAAATGTATAAGAAAGTCGCTACTGGCGGAATACGATCGAAAATATCCCCATAAGATAGTGAAGATGAAATAAAAACTGTTCGTCGAGAGCTCCACAAGGTAAGCCAAACTTTCACAAGAAACACTCGTCTAGCTGTAAACACTATCAATAATTTCCCCCACTCTTTATCTGTGCCTAAACCTAAACGTAGATTCCATGAACAAAGCTTCTTTCTTAGAACTGCACGCCTGTGGAATTGTCTTCCGTTTTCCTGCTTTCCGGCTGACTACAATATGGTTTTGTTCAAGTCTAAAGTAAATAAGTTCTTGATGAGCCGTTCCATATAAGTTATTAAATTTACCAAATTTTCATTACTAATGATTACTATATTGACCAACTTCTACTGTACACTCTTTAACCCTTATCCTTGAGTGGCCTCTGGGCCTTGATAATGTGGTGATGTCTTTGTAAAAAAAAAAAAAAAAAAAAAAAGATTTCCTGGGGGTGCAGACATCTGAAACAACCGCTCCTAGGTGTCTAATGTATGTTATATATATATATATATATATATATATATATATATATATATATATATATATATATATATATATATATATATATAATTCAGATGAAAATCCTTATAGATATTAAGATATTACTTGAACAATTTCAGGGTAATCCTAGCCAAAAAGGAAAACCTCCATATTTAAGAATAGAGCAATATATAAGTTTGGTGGTTAAATTTTAAATTCTGGCTTAAGGAATTAACATAACCCCTCATATATATTCCTTTTGTAAAATCAATAAATTCTTAAATCGAATATATGTGTCTATATGTTGTTTTTTCAGAATTTAAAATTTAACCACCAAACTTATAAATATATATATATATATATATATATATATATATATATATATATATATATATATATTAAGTAATGTGATCTATAATTTAAAAGTTTTAAAAATGTTTTAAAAATTTTAATATTAAGTAATGTGAACGAGCAGTTCCTGTATTTTAATTAAACTAGTAATTTAACTATTACATTAAAATACACTTAGCTCTTTAGACAATTATTCTAATCTCCTGTAAATTATATATATATATATATATATATATAGAGAGAGAGAGAGAGAGAGAGAGGGAGGGAGAGAGAATTTATTACTATGAGTCGTGAATGAGTTTACATATTCTTTCAGCTAGGTGGGAATCCTAAAAAAGAAGAGGAAATATCCGATTAGCTTCGTCAGAATTCATAGATTGACTGAGTTATAATTATATTATTATAACTCAGTCAATCCATGAATACTGACGAAGCTAGTTGTATATTTCCTCTGCTTTTTGAGGATTTCCCCCTAGCTGAAACAATATGTAAACTCATTCACGACTCACAGTAATAAATTTCCTGCTCTGGCTACCTACACATTGAGCACACTACTCCGGTTTTTTCCCCACTGATAAATGTATATATATATATATATATATATATATATATATATATATATATATATTGAATTTTTTACATTTCATATATAATTGCATATCACCTTTAGAACTTCATATACGGCAATAAATGAGGAATAAAGGAACATTATATGAACATTGGATGGTTTTAAAATATACAAAGCTGGTCTATAGGTTCTTTAATATCAAAGTTAAATGATTTTATTTAACTTCTATAGATCACATATACTGTTGACTTTACTTGGGTTTCATCGTCCTAGTGATGCTTGCATTAAAACAACATACCATTAGCCAACCGGAGCGATTCGTTTAGATTCTTCAGTTGTTTAACGATTTGAGTTTGTTAATCTGTTGTTAAAGTTAGCAGAAGGAAAAGAAAAAAAGAAAGGGGAAAAGATATCAAACGAACAGAAGTCTTATCGCGTGTGAGTCGGGCGAGACTAGACGAAAGAGAGAGAGAGAGAGAGAGACAGAGAGAGAGAGAAACAAGATGGCGCCTATAGTTTTAAAAGGTGTGTTCTGATGGAAGTCACGCAAAATAACACGAAATAACGCGGAAGACATGTATAAAATGTATGGCAGATTAAGTCGGGCAGACGTAGAGAGACGAAGATTGGTGACAGTCGTGATCTCGAACCCGCCTACTGTTGGCTTGCAAAGACGAGGTCTTTTTTTATTATTTATTTCTTTAATTTTGTTGTCCTTAACCAGGAACACTTCAAAATCTCTACTTGCAACGTATTTCGAATGCGTTTATTTTTCTTTCTTGATGACATACTTATGATTACTATGCAACTCTAACTAAAAATAATAAGATATTAGATCAAAATGAAGTACATTTTATAACAAAATAAAAAAAAAACTATAGAGCTGCCATTGTAACTCCGTTTGCGCTTGGTGTAATGAAAATATGAAACACCTCTTACAAAGTCTACGGAATAGAGTAACACGACCTCGTGTATCCTCAACCAGAGTATGTAGGTAAGGATGATTCATGTTGAGAACATTGTGCTTAATTGTCAAACACAATAGAAAATAAGCTCTAAAAGAGTACAAGAAACGCCATGACAATTCTGTGAGATATATGCAGGAAAATACGGTTAGAATGAATGAAAGATGGTACAAATGTAAGTCCGAATAGACGTGGAAAGGAATATTGTAGAAATATGTCGAATATTGGTAGGTTGTTTGGCTGTTTTTGTTTTATGGCTAATCAATCCTTTTAAGGTTATTTAATGCCGAATCCATTGATTTTGATGAAATAAATTTTAATACAATATATTTGTTTTGTTTTTTTTAAGTCAGTTTCTGTTTAACCAATAGTTAGGATCATACCAGGTAATACCACCGCGGATCAAAGTGGACCTGGGAGAAACAGCAATAAAGAGGTAGCTCCGCACTCGCCAAAGCCCGCAAGCTAGGGCCTCACCATCGGATATAGTTTAAGATCATATCAGGACCAGATATTAATATGTGGTTATGTTACTGAAACAAGGAAAACAGATTGTGTTTTGTGAGAAAGAAGAAATACAAGGTAATAGAGAAGTTCCAGCGGATGGGTATTTGGCAGCAAAAAAAGGAGAAAGTCGAAAAGTACAGATACACAAAAGATGGATGAACAGGTTGTGGAAGTGGAAAATGGTATAAGTTGTACGTATCGTAAAAAGAAAGGTATAAGGAGTGTGACAAAAAAGATCCGAATTCGATTGAGAAAATGGGTATCCATTGCAATATTGGAATATTCAGAAGACTGGTGCAGAAAATGTTTCATAAATGAGAAATGGAGATTCTGGTAATATATGGGCATTCTTTAAAAACTGTATATCAGTATAAAATAAATAATTAAAATGGCCTAAAACAAAATTTGACAACAGAAAAATAATAATGAAAATAAAATATATATTAAGTCTGCTGTAAAGAACAGCAAATTAATTAATCTGGCGGAATCAATGATTAATCAAATAAAAGCGTTTCTTTTGTATTACATTTTTAAGAACACATTTATGAAACTCCGACAAATGATGCAAGCTGTAATGAAATTGCGTTCGAATGGTAAAAAACGTATTATTTATTTGAAATAACTGCCAATATGATAAAAAAAATACACTTGACATAGGCTTTTTAATGCAAGCTGTCAAGAAGTCAAGCCTCAGATGTCATATACTGATTACAAGAAGTAAATCTTAAAACAACTTATACACAAGCATGCACGTGCCTCTAGACTATCTCTCCTGATCTCTCTCACTCTCTCTCCCTCTCTCTCTCTCTCTCTATATATATATATATATTTATATATATACATATATATATGTATACATATGCATACATATATACATATAAATACATATATATATATATATATATATAAATATCAGTCTATCTATATATATATATATGTAAACACACATATATACAATATGTATATATATATAAATATATATATAAACACACAAACACACACAGATACACACACACGCATATATATATATATATATATATATATCGGTTTGATCCTAGCTTGTGGTAGTTGTTTCTCTAGCAGCACTGATGAGCTGTGAAACAGCGAAACAGTACTGTATGTGGATGACTATAATGCCCCCTCTCTTAGGTTGACATTTAGGAAGTGATATACAAATTACCATTAGCGTATGAAGCAATGATCTTTGTGTAAACAAATTGAGCTTAGGATTTTTAAGTCACTGCCCGCATGGCAGCAGAATAGCGCAACGGTTAGAAGCTCCGACTGCCGTTTGGGTGATCGGGTTCGGTTCATTGCTTGTCTAGCCGTACGGATGAGCTGTAAAAGAGCGAAAAATTACTGTATATGGTTGATTATAATGCTCCCTATCTTTGGGAATTTATATACAAATTATCATGTATATATATATATATATATATTTATATATATATATATATATATATATATATATGAACGTATCTAATTTCATCAACATATACGCGTATTTTTATAGACCACTCCTCATAACCTCTTAAATACATTTACCTTAGTATATATATATATATATATATATATATATATATATGTATATATATATAAGTATTACTGTGAACAATTTGTATATATATATATATATATATATATATATATATATATATATATATATACATATATTTTTATGTATATATATAGAAAGAGAGATACATTGATAGAAAGATAGGACAATATATTCATAGATTAAATCTTTCTTTTTAGTCTTTATCGGGGACATCAAAAGCGAAATATATTACTGATGCTTTTTGCATACTTTGATGTCAAAGTGATACTTATATCACATATTTAAGCTACTGAATCTAAAATATTAATAAAACTGTTTTCTTTATGTTCTCAATAATTGTTATATGTAATGCTTTAGCATCCGACGTGCGTTGTTGCCCCATTCCATTCCGTCTCCTGTGAATTCATCAATAAGCTTTCGTATATTATCACCGAATTAATAGCAATACACTACCTTAGAGGAACTATTATGCCATTTTATATTGCCATCGCAACATATAAATATGATATAACATTGCAAAACTTTAAGATATATTTACATTTTATGAGCTAACGAAGTCAATAAACAGTAAAGTTGTGTGTAAATGTAATATTTAACAATATACACTTGCTCTTTCAGGAAAGTTTGTTCCTACAAATGTAAAGTTGTCCGGAAAAGGCAAAGGAAGCAAAACTTAAGCAAAGAACTTCAACGTTTTGATTTGTAAAAGCGACATTTATTCCCTTGTTGTTTCGTTTCCTCCGCATCCTCAGTGCAGTACTCTAAAACGTTATCCACGTCTCTTACGAGATCCCGAATGCACCTCCCCCTCCTCTTTACGTTACCTCCTTTTGAAAGTCTTTATTTTTTACTACAGGTGATGTCATTCCGCATTCATTTGTATATGGCCGTCCGTGCTGTTACATAATGCTGTTTGTGAGAGGATATTATTTTTATTGTGATCCCCCCAGATATCGTACAGTTCCATTTTGACACAATAAATCTACTATTAAGACGTACAGTTCCATTTGGACACCATGAGTCTACTATTAAGACGCAATGGGGCTCTTATTGAGCGTTCTAAGAGTTGAGCAGCATAATGTCTTTTCACATTACATTTGAAATTCCGCCTGACAGTTAGAGGAGCCGAGAACCGGAAGGGGATCCCAAGGTTTAACAGAGAAGAAACTATTAGACTAGACAACTTTCTGACTTCTATATATATTTTTCTTGTAGGGAAAGGATTTTGATACTTGTTTAGATAGTCAAGGATATTTACGTCGAGAGTCTAAAAGTACTTTATGCTTCTCAAAGCATATTCCATTAAAATACTTGAAAAATATGCACGGGGATTCTAAATTTCTGCGGTAGGTCAAAGGTTCGAACTTGCTTGATAGTACGGGATTTATTAGGTTAGTGACTTCGATCGATACCCTTTCTAAAAGCGAGTAATGTTGGTTGATAAAGCGACCCGAATTTATCAGCAGCAATCTATGCATGGCCGAATGCTTGTTTTGTAGACATAGGATATGTTCAGGTGTAAGCAATTTCATAGCAGGTTAAAAAGCGCCGGCCTTCTTTGCAGCAACCGTCGCTCTATGCTCCTATTTATGTAAAAATGTAATGTAAACCCAAAGATATAGTATTTAATTGTAATTCATTATTGAAATGAGTATTATTTATAATTTTTATATTTTATTTCGGATTATTATCCTTATCTATTCTTAGTTGTTTCACGACATTTCTGCCAACTATTCCTCTGGCATTCCAGAGGCTTACTTGGCCAAAACGTGATGAGGCGACAACAACTACGGAAGACAGTAATGGCAATGGATGCAGTCAGAAGATTCAGAGTTCCTATTCGTCGCGGTTTTCACCTGTGGAAGGCCAGAGGAATAGTTGGCCGAAACGTCGTAAAACAACTGAGAAAGGATGATGATAATAGTCCGAAATAAATTAAAAAAAAAAATGAATAAACCCGAAAAGTTTGAACAGTGTCCTAAATGCAGTTATGCAGAAAAATGTGTCTATATATCTGCCAAGAGCCTATATTCTTAATGTGTGACATACGACTTTAACTAGAACTTCTGGTCTTTATTGGTGCACATTTCATATAAGTTAACCTCAATTGACGATAATTATGAAACACGTTATAAGCTTTATTCATGAAGCTTTATTCAAAAAGAAAACGTATATTTTGACATATAAGACGACCCTTAAAGTTAAAACAAAAATATCTGTAAAAATCAGTATTTCATAAGATATCGGGTGTTGCAATCTCTAGCCTGGACTAAAGAAACATGCTTTCCTGATTTAGCAGTTGTCTTATACAACCGATATATCATTAACTTATTAAAAGTTGCTTCGATTTTGTACTTCGTTTTATCTAGTGGTCGCCTCATACGCCGAAATATACTGTATATATTATTCATTACCCAACAAAACAAACAATTGCAGATTAACTAAGGATTCCTACCATAATATTGAGATTTGCGTAAATTTCTGAAGACAAGATAATGCAGTGATTGCAAGACATTAATTAAGTTACAAAATCCAGATTTTTTTTACGAATGACTTTAGACAATTATTTAACATAAAATGCTTTCTCATTCTACCGTTATCTAAAAAGAATATATATGTGTGTCCCTCTGTGTGTATGCATTTGTCGGAGTTCGTTCCATATACACTCAGAAACTGCTGGGCCGAGATTTAGGAAATTTCACATGAAGATACTCTATAAGCCTAGTAGTATTCTTAGATACGCCCTCTATGGGAATGCCTCCGATAAGTATCGATAATCTAAAAAATTTGATGAAAGCAAAAACAAGCGATTTTCACCAAAGTTAACAACTTACGCAGCGTAACAACATACGCAAGTGATGAGCTATATTAACAACTTACGCATGTGATAAGATATGTTAACAACTTACGCATGTGATGAGATTTGTTAACAACTTACGCAAGTGATGAGATATGTTAACAACTTACGCAAGTGATGAGATATGTTAACAACTTACGCAAGTGATGAGATATGTTAACAACTTACGCAAGTGATGAGATATGTTAACAACTTACGCAAGTGATGAGATATGTTAACAACTTACGCAAGTGATGAGATGGGTTTACAACTTACTCATGTGATGAGATTTGTTAACAACTTACGCAAGTGATGAGATATGTTAACAACTTACGCAAGTGATGAGATATGTTAACAACTTACGCATGTGATGAGATATGTTAACAACTTACGCAAGTGATGAGATATGTTAACAACTTACGCAAGTGATGAGATATGTTAACAACTTACGCATGTGATAAGATATGATAACAACTTACGCATGTGATGAGATTTGTTAACAACTTACGCAAGTGATGAGATATGTTAACAACTTACGCAAGTGATGAGATATGTTAACAACGTACGCAAGTGATGAGATATGTTAACAACTTACGCAAGTGATGAGATATGTTAACAACTTACGCATGTGATGAGATATGTTAACAACTTACGCAAGTGATGAGATATGTTAACAACTTACGCAAGTGATGAGATATGTTAACAACTTACGCATGTGATGAGATATGTTTACAACTTACGCAAGTGATATATTAACAACTTACGCATGTGATGAGATATGTTAACAACTTACGCAAGTGATATGTTAACAACTTACGCAAGTGATGAGATATGTTAACAACTTACGCAAGTGATATGTTAACAACTTACGCATGTGATGAGATATGTTAACAACTTACGCATGTGATAAGATATGTTAAAAACTTCCGCATGTGATGAGATATGTTAACAACTTACGCAAGTGATGAGATATGTTAATATCTTAAGCACGTGATAAGATATGTTAACAAATAATGCAAGTGATGAGATATGTTAACATCTTACGCATGTGATGAGGTATGTTAACAACTTACGCATGTGATGAGATATTTTAACAACTTACGCAAGTGATGAGATATGTTAACAACTTACGCATGTGATGAGATATGTTAACATCTTACGCATGTGATAAGATATGTTAACAACTTACGCATGTGATGAGATATGTTAACAACTTACGCATGTGATAAGATATGTTTAGAACTTCCGCATGTGATGAGATATGTTAACAACTTACGCATGTGATTAGATATGTTAACAACTTACGAAAGTGATGAGATATATTAACAACTTACGCATGTGATGAGATATGTTAACAACTTACGCATGTGATGAGATATATTAACAACTTACGCATGTGATGAGATATGTTAACAACTTACGCATGTGATTAGATATGTTAACAACTTACGAAAGTGATGAGATATTTTAACAACTTACGCATGTGATGAGATATGTTAACAACTTACGCATGTGATGAGATATATTAACAACTTACGCATGTGATGAGATATGTTAACAACTTACGCATGTGATTAGATATATTAACAACTTACGCATGTGATGAGATATGTTAACAACTTACGCATGTGATGAGATATATTAACAACTTACGAAAGTGATGAGATATGTTAACAACTTACGCATGTGATTAGATATGTTAACAACTTACGAAAGTGATGAGATATATTAACAACTTACGCATGTGATGAGATATGTTAACAACTTACGAAAGTGATGAGATATTTTAACAACTTACGCATGTGATGAGATATGTTAACAACTTACGCATGTGATGAGATATATTAACAACTTACGCATGTGATGAGATATGTTAACAACTTACGCATGTGATGAGATATATTAACAACTTACGCATGTGATGAGATATGTTAACAACTTACGCATGTGATGAGATATATTAACAACTTACGAAAGTGATGAGATATGTTAACAACTTACGCATGTGATTAGATATGTTAACAACTTACGAAAGTGATGAGATATATTAACAACTTACGCATGTGATGAGATATGTTAACAACTTACGCAAGTGATGAGATATATTAACAACTTACGCATGTGATGAGATATGTTAACATCTTACGCATGTGATGAGATATGTTAACAACTTACGCATGTGATAAGATATGTTAACAACTTACGCATGTGATGAGATATATTAACAACTTACGCATGTGATGAGATATGTTAACAACTTACGCAAGTGATTAGATATGTTAACATCTTACGCATGTGATGAGATATATTATACACACGTCGAAGGTCATTTGATATGACACGGACGCGTTCGAAATGGGTTTTTCTTTTTACAGCGAAACTCCAGCATATAAAATCAGCAGTAGATAGTTTGAAATGATACAAGCCCGTTCGACAGGATGTTTTCGCTGTAGAGTTCAATTGAAGCATAACACTTGGCTTTCGTAATCTAAATTTTAATTCGAGCTGTTATGTATAACAATACTTTTATTAAATCGACAGAATGTTCTATCCATGTGTAATGTAAATTGCAATGAATTTGGGACGAATTAATAGCGGAGAAACGGGTAAAACTTTCTCATGAAGAATTAAAACATGCAACCATTTGATTGTATTGAACATATGCTAGAATACCGATTACAATTTCCGTAAAAATATGTGAGTGTGAAACATTCATAAATCGTCATTCAATTCACGGCAACATTGTGTTTCCCTGGAAGTATATATATATATATATATATATATATATATATATATATATATATATATATATATATATATATATATATATATACTAGGAAAAGTACCCGTCGTTGACTGGGTTCAAAAACAGCTTACAGAAAATGAACTCTGGTTTAGTAAAGTATGATAGGTTATAAAAAGGAAGGGTTGTAAATTTGGGTTGAATTTGAGGGTATCCAAACCAAAGCAAAATATAATGAAAGTAAAAATAAAATAGATTAACCCCATAATTTATTATATCATACATGTTCACACTGAAACACTTATCACAATATTCTGTGGATATATATTAAAAAAAACTTGTTAAAACTTGTGACATATTTCCATTCTACGGAGGTCACGTGCGAACGAACACCTCATAATTTTATTATACGATACTTCTTCAGACTGAAACATAATTATCAATGTATACATAGTAAAATGTTAATGGAGAAAAATACATCTTACGTCTTACGCATGTGATAAGATATGTTAACAACTTACGCATGTAAATAGATATGAAAAAGTCTTAATTAAAGCTTGTGCCTATTTCCATTCTATGGAGGCCAGGCGCGAACGCAGACCCCACGATTTTATTATACCATCCCTATTTAAGTTAAAACATACTTATCAAAGTATTCTTATGTACGTCTATATAAAAAACACTTGTACTCGTTCTTTTTTTAATTTTAATTTTTTTTATTTCAATACTTTGTGGATCAGGCGCGAACGAAGACCCCACAATTGTAATAAACCACCGTTCTTCCAGATCAAACATACTCATTCCTGTGTCTGGATAATCTTCGATCATTATCTGTAATCAGTTTTTAAAAATATCCAACCATTATGGAGCCTATTCGTGACCAGCCACCCCTCCACACACGCACACACACAAACATTCAGCTTTATAATATATTATATTATATTATATTATATTATATATATATATATATATATATATATATATATATATATATATATATATATATATATATAATGGACTCTCCCATCGTGTTCGACGTATGAGGGCCACGAATTCGCTCTGTTTCACTCTGTCTTCAATGCTTGCGCCGCATATGTGACACGAAACCAGCTCTGCTCCCACAAACCAAGCCACACGACTCACAGGATACAGGCTGGATAAGTGCTGTTCCTACTCTTACTCTACGAAGATTGGTTTGATTCGATAGCTGTCTGTCAATGTATATGTTAATGCCCGCAAAACATTTTTCCCTCCACAATTTTCTATCAGCAGCATCTTCTTCAAAAGTTTTTGGGTTCAGGCCTGCGTGCTCAAGATTGTCTTTCAGCTTATCCCTGTACCTCGGAAATGGACGACGCACATTTCTATTACTCTCTTTCAGTTGATTGTATGCTAGTTGCTTAGGAAACAGTTTTCATCCATGCGAACAAGGTGACCAGCCCACCGAAGCTGAGACTGCATCGCCTGTATACGTTAAAAACATTATTTGTTTAATACGTGCATACATGTTTCAGATGAATCGCAATTCAAGAATAAAACCTCATCAAACAAACAAAAGTAATTGATATTTTTGGTTGTATAATAAACAGACAATATTAATAGTACTGCCCTGCATTGAGCACTCTTTAATAATCACGTAAAGTTTATTTGATTTACATCTAGGAAAGCAATCAATATATATATATATATATATATATATATATATATATATAATTTACAATTGTGTAATTTTGATTTAAATGAGTGTTTGTTTCCGAAGGCTTTTCGTATTTTCTTTTATATGATAGTTATTGATCTTACAAATTGAACACTCCCATTCAAATTCGTCTAATTAGCAAAACTTTGAAATGAACGGGTCAAGCAGCTCAAATGTTTGAACGGTTGGCTCAGATACTTTGATCCTCTTTCATTTGTGATATGACCTCCAACATTTTATTCATACGCTGTCTATAAAATTCCTTACACTAACCTCATTTCCAATTGGTTAAGGATCAAACGTAATAAATCGAGGAAACCGCATCTAATGTTCCCATCTTGAGTGTTATTTTCTCAACGTACCTGTCGATGTAATCTCCGACCTTCTTCAGGTGTATCTTGTCGAACTCAAGAATGTTTCTATCAAACTCAGAGATTTTCTTGTTATACTTTTATTATTGCGTAGACAAAAAATTGAACATCTTTTGCGAAGTAAATAAAGAATTCCGTTCGAAATTCGATCAAAATATCTGATTCGACAGAAACACTGCCGAGTTCAACAAAATACACTAAAGGAAGGTCGCCGGTTATATCGACGGAACGTTTATGAAAATGACACTTAAAATGAGAACAGGCGTCCGACGCATCAAAGCATACAAATAACCAACTCTTATCTCTAATTTCAGAAAAGAAGGAAGCATTATCATAAACAATCATAAAACAGTAGATTATCCCTTAAAAGACATGATTCTATTTCCAGTTAATGAAAACCGGTTCGTTGGGCAGTCGTGTCCAAATCCTAAGAGCTATAGGAGCTTCTTATCATGTCTGAAAATGAAACAATGTTCAACGAGGGATATTGGAGATGCGCCCTTGTGTAATGTTATTACCTTTTAGGCTGTGATCATAGCGTAGTATTTGTTAACTATGGCAAGCGGGGTCAATGGTCAAAACATTATTATTATTATTATTATTGTTAGTGTATTCTTGTTAATTGATTTGAACGACGGATGGTCGCTGGATCAGTTATTATGATTAGAAGAATAAACAAATTAGGGAAGAAATGATTGAATCGCAAAAGGAATGCGAAAATAGAAAAATATATGTAAACATTATTTTGTGGTTTTCAATAAACAAATAAGTAGTTCTGGATTAGATTTGTGCATTAGATAAGATTCTACCCAAAATGGACGGATTTTAGATTTTTTTATTTTTTCTACGAAATCCTGAGGATACCCCCTGAAATAGGGACGAAACGTTGATTACTTTTTGATTAATTCTTGGTTTCCCTTCTCAAATAACGCATACGCACACGCACACGCACACACACACACACATATATATATATATATACATATATATATATATATATATATACACAGAGAGAGTAAAATCAACTACATACAATACTATTTCGTTATATCACAACTCATCAGTGAGGCTAGACTAGCTAGCGACTACTAGTAAATGATTAATCAAATGGTTATTATATAAACATCTGTTCAACGCTCAACATTTATATGGCCGTAGTGTTTAACACAAAAAACGTAAAAGATTACGTTGAAACATATATGTTTGGGTGTAGCTATATAGGATGGCACTGATATCCAGATGTTCAAATGTAACGTAAATGAATAATTTGTTAATTATATCATGGCTTTAAATTGACCACATTCCTTTTTACGGGCGCACTTAATATATATATATATATATATATATATATATATATATATATATATATATATAGTAATTTATAAACTATATATGGCGATTAAGCTACACTGAATATTCCGCGTTTCATCCACTCTAGGACCCTTGAGGCTTATTCGCCTGAAGCCTGAAGAGTCCTAGAGTGGATGAAACGCGGAATATTCAGTGTAGCTTAATCGACATATATATTTTATAAATTACTAACTAGCTTTACCTACGTATTGAGCACTTTTGAAGTAAATACTTAAAGTTTACACATAAATCTATACTTTCGTATATTAATTTATGTGAGTAAATTAAGTAGTTATATATGTATATATATATATATGTGTGTGTGTGTGTGTGTAGTGTGTGTGTATAGAACGATATATTAACAGATTAAATCTTTTTGTATCGGCATAACTTTCTTTGAGGTTACAGCGATTCTTGTATGATATATAAAAGCTACTGAACCTTACGTATGAATAGACTATTTCCTTGTGTTCTTAACTTCAAATTCCCTGTGTTATCTGTATTTCAAACAGAAGCCGCGTTATTTAATCTATTTTTCTCCATTAACATTTTACTATGAATCATTGAAATGACAGCAGAACAATAAATTATGAAAATAAGCATGTTATTTTGACATTATATCCCGAAATATAAAAAGAACATAACTGTACTAAAATTAATTGCCGCCTTAACATTTTACATGCCAACATTTATATTATTATATATTATATACAAGAAAATGTTCCCGGCGTTTCCCGGTATGAAACGTAAGAAAAGAAACTGATACATGTGCCTGCGCGTATTATGTTTTATTTCGAAACTGTTTATTTTTTTATAAGTAAAACAATACTCGCACTGCGATAAGAAAATTAATCCAACCCAATAAAATAAGATAACAATTAGATCAACGTGACAGGATCTTTAAAATGTTTTTTTTTCAAACTCCGTACTCTTAACATAAGTAATCTCTAATGCGAACTATTTACGTCTGCTTATTCGTAAAAGTGTTAGCGAAGAAAAACCCGATGACTCCCACGTAAATTCTTTTGTAATTTAACTCCCTCTGTTTAGCTGCAAGTTTTACGGATAAAAATAGGTTAAACAATTTTTCCACGCGTCTTAATATCTTATATATCAAATTTCAAGTCTGTATATAAAAAATCGTTGAATATATATGTTTAATAGTGCCCTCACACACATTCTCACTTTTACCAATATATCTTGTAGTATACGTTGAACACACACACACACACACACACACACACACACACACACACATATATATATATGTGTGTGTGTGTATGGAATATATATAGATACGTATATATTCTTATACATATATATATATTTATATATATATATATATACATATATATATATATATATATATATATATATATATATATATATATATATATATATATATGGCAACATAAGATATCTAGCCACAACGCAGTCTAAGGATAGTATACCTTATAAAATCCAAGATATTACTCTATATCCTTCGGCATTTTATCATCCTGATATTGTAGCATCCTAAACTACATGAAAAAAAAATGTTAAAATATATACCTATGAACGTTTATGCTAATTTTATTCCAAGGTAATGTTCACTGACACGTTTCTGTGGTTTTCTTTTTTTTTGTATTCGTTGTTTTTACCTTATGTCATCTGCCATTGAATTTATCTTTACTTCATTTTATTCCTTACTAGCGGTTCACCCGGCTTTGCTCGGGCCCTACGTACTGTTCATAACATTATTTGCATATGTATATATTAAAAAGTGTGAATATGTACGGCAATGCTTTTCTATATAATAGGCTTTTCTTACTACCATAGAGAAAAGTCAGTAGACAGCAGACGTCAATTTTTTTTTTTTACATCAACCCCAGTTTTGCCCCCTTAAAATTTATTGTTTTGGGCTAAATTCAATTAAAATGGTTGACCCATGCCCAAGTAACCTACATCTGAAGTGTTTAGACCAACATTTGGTAATGTCTGCAAAAGTCAACTCTGTAAACTTTGAACTCTTACAAACAACATTTTCGCCCAAAAACGGATTAAAAAGTTTGCTGCATCTCTGAATACCTTTTATGTAAAATTTCAAATGTTTAAACCCAGATTGGCTTAATAGTTTGCTTGATACCGCAAAGGTAAAATTTTTTGAACTTTGACTAGCTTGAAGCCACATTTTCAGCAAAAAAAAAAAAAAGATTAAAAAGCTTGCCCTATCTATGTCTGAATACACTTTATGTAACATTTCAAATGTTTAGACAAACACTTGGCTGAGTAATTTGGTAGAGAACGTGGAGGTAAATTTTTAAAATCTTTCAGCTCATTTATGACCCAGTAACTTTTATAATTTTGGGTTCAAATAAAATTATAAAGTTAGATCCATCCAAGTAATCTATAGCTAAAATTTCAATTGTTTGGACCCAAAATTGGCGGAGGAGTTTGGTAGGATTCTGAAAAGTCAAATCATTAAAATGTGACCTCTTAACAGTCAAATCTCTGGCCGAAAACCAATAAAAAAGATTTTCTTAAACCTCAGCACCCCTTATGTCTAATCTCGAGTTTGTAGACCGAAAATTGACAGAGTTATTTGGTAGGGAATTATACACAGACAGACAGACAAACCGACAGACACACTGCCACACATACATTTTCAATTGTATAGATATATAGATTGTTTTATTTATTTAATCACATTAGTTTTCTACTAAAGTCGTTCTGGACGTAGACGGTTCTATTTTTAACTCGAGAACTAAAAGATTGAAGAATTAAAAGACGCGATTGTTACCATTAAAACGAGCGAATATTTGTACTTTATAATTGAGAGGGTACATATTCACTACCTTTCTCAATGCATTTTGACCAGCTTTTTCGTCGGCTCGGTCGTAAACGTTCAGAGCGCGCTTTGTCACTCACATCTCTTTCGCTACTCTGAAATCGACGAACCTATCTCCTAACTTTTCTGAAGGACAACGGCTTAGTAAAAGTGCTAAATGCAACGCTGAATGTTAATAAGTTTAACTTTTTTTACATAAAGGAATTTTATGACACATCTCTGCTTCTGATGCTCGTCCATGAAAATGTGTTTTTTTTTTTAGTCTCAGACCGTTAGTATCTGCAATAAAGAGATGAAACTATCTATGACATAAATTCAGTTATAATAACCGTACAACTTGCAATCTTATCTGATCCATCTTATCAAAATAAACATTGGAGGCATTGTTTTGGGAAAGCCTTCGTATACATGTTACTTTTGTGTATATTTATTTAGTCTCTATAGTTCCTTTTTTAAATCTTTTATCAGCTTTATTATCATTCAAAAATTGAAATAGATTTGACTTAAACAACAGTGACAGACATGTAAAATTGTCGGTGTCTCTTGAAAATTCAGTATATTATTGTTATACATATCATCGGATAACTGACAAAATTTTATTATTTCAGATTCAAATTAACAGTCAGAGCCGGAATTGGGGTACATCTTACTAAAGCCTGATTTTTTTTCAGCTGGTGAATTTAAAACATGCATTTTGGGCGTGAAGACATGTTAGAAGAATCATATGGAAGTAAATTATGTTTTAAACAGGCGGCTTTGGATCATCTTGCATGAATCGAGCATCAATTTTGAGGAGAAGACGATATTCAAGGAAGGTAGGGAGTCTGTGAGGTATGATGGCGAGGTGGTGTCAAGTAAGGGAATCAGAACACCAGAGTTTATTGGTCAAAAGAAGAATTTCTGTGATAATGTCTATTAAAATAAATAAGTGCTCAGTTTGATGTAAATGTGGGGACTGCACACACAATTATTTGCGAGAAACTACAGATGCGGAAGATTTGCACGTTTTTTACAGTGCTGCTCCAGAAGATCACATATCATTTGATCAGGATAGACACCAACAGAGTTCCGCACCCTCTCTATCGTCCATCCCTTGATCCCTCTGACTTTCTGTTGTTCCATAAGCTCAAGATAGAAAACTATGATGTATTGTGTAATAAGGAACCTTTGATGAAAGAGGTTGTTACCTGAATCATTGACATGCTTAAACAAGAGGATTCCAGAACCAATTGCAACGGTAAAACAAGCGTATATTACTTCGAAGGGGACTAGAGTTCTATGTGCGTACTAGCAATAAACTGTCGATAAGAAAAAAGTTTGAAAAATGAAAGGGAGCTCGTATTTTTTATATTATTTTATATTTTATATTATTTTCTTGGTGAATTCGTTAAATCATTGTTTCTCTCATTTACGCTTTTTCTCGGCTACTATTACTGCATTTCCTCGTTTTCCTCCTTCAAAACATGTATCCTTTTTTTCTAAACGTTATGATAAACCCGCTAACCTTAAAAGCCGTCTTTTCAAGGACTAATATGAAGACGATAGAATTGCATTTTGTTCGAGAAACCTGACAACTGTTTTCTTTAGTAGAGGAAGGGCGTCAAAAGATGATACTTTCGGCACCTAATGGAATCTCTCTGCATGAGTTAATCGATTGTTGCCACGATAACCTCGCTGAAAAGGGGCTTTCAAATTTGCAGGCGTGTTTTACGGACCATCCCGTATTAGTCACATGTCTTCGAACGGAAATAACTGACTTCTCAAGCGCAACAATACAGCTATCGATTACTAGTTTCAAGATGTTGGATTTTATATAGTAAAAATATACTTCATGTACATGTGCATACAAATACACACGCACGCAGACACGCACACGCATGAATATACATTTGTATACACACACGCACACACAAAGCACACACATATACATATATATATATATATATATATATATATATATATATACAAAGGTATATATATGTGTATATATAAAGAGACATATACACATACACCCACACACCCAAACACACATCCACACACACATACACACACACACAGACACACACACACATATATATATATATATATATCGATTGATTGACGTTTTGTGTGTTTTCTGGTAACATTACTGCATCTGGACGTATGCATTTGCTGAAGGATAATCGCTTCAACTTTGCGTAAAAGCAATCCATTCATTCAAAATAGTGACTGGGTTTGGTTATTTTTATCGTTATACATGTAACAGAAAATGTGTTTGTAAATACTGTGTATGTTTTGCTGTTTATCAAAGGTTATTGCTTTTTACTAGTCGCGCATGGTTCTAAACCTGGAGTCCTGGTTTCGATAATCGCTTTTCCTAACCACGCTCGTTATTACCAGTAGACAAATGCGATTTTCCGATGGGAAGTATAGTACCCCGTTGTTATGGCACATACATTAAGTCGTGAAAATCTGATCTTGCGGCTGACTTGGTTAGATTTTTTTTAAGTCATCAGAGAGAAAAGGTACGTGTAGGGTGGCTGCTTGCTAGTGGTTTCCGTGTATTAACTAATTTTAAAAAAAAATACTTTCTTTATATATATATATATATATATATATATATATATATATATATATATATATATATATATATATATATATATATACTAGCTAACCACCGGGCATCGCCCAGCCATAAAATATGCTTAAATTTGATATTTTCATCAATGTAGATTTGATATTTATTATTTTATTATAGTAGACCCGATATATACTAAGGATTTATGTGGTTGTTGCTGCATAGTTCTACAATTAGTACACTGTGTCGAAAACTCCATTATTTTATATTGCCGGGCATACTATATCTGCTTGGTTGTTCGGGCATACGTTTTGTTTACCGACATATAAGAAACCTCTGAATCACATTTTTGCTTAATATGTGTATTAACTGTGCTACAATGTCTTCAGGATCAGTTGCTTGTCAATTATAACGTGTAATTAAAGTACTGTAATATTCAAGTTTTATATTGCCAAAATAATACATACTTTTAAAATATACAAACACAGGAAAATTTTCTAATTCTATAAATAAACTTTCCAGTTAACGAAAAACAAAAAGAACATTTAGAAATTTACGTGCAGGGGTTGAACCTCTAAACATGTAAATTTTCGGGAGTTGAACCTCTAAACACGTAAATTTTTAAGTCTTATATAATTCCTTGCAGTTAATGAAATAAAAAATAAAATAAAAAATGCGTGCAGAGTTTTAACCACGTCATGCAAAAAAGAAAAAACAAAAAGAAAATACACTATCAACTTACCCAGCGGAGAAATTTTTACGGCCCGTTGTCCTATCCTATCTATGGGAAAATGGATTTACTGATGATAGTTAAATTTTTATTCTGGTTTCGATTATCGGTAATTATCGGGAGTATTCTGATACCAAGCTAAACTAAAATCAATCCCAGATTTTTACAGTAATGTTCTGTAAATTTTAATGAACAACTGTCTAGCTGTTTCGAAGTCTATAAGGAACGAACTCGCACACACGCAAAGGTGCATTTATATAATTGTAGATAAATAGAAATATAGATAGATAGATAGATAGATAGATAGATATATAGATAGACATATATACAAATGCCAAATTTATGTAAGCACGTGTGTGTCCTCGTATGGTTGTATGTCTCTTTAAGATAGATGCATAAAAAATAACAAAATTAATATCGTTAGCAAGATCAGTCTCTCGGACGAAAAACTGAAAAAATGGCTAAAATGAGAAATTTTCTCTGGGTGAACTGGCGTTTATTTGCAATGGGGGTACCTGTTTTCTGGAATGTCTAATGTAATCATGACCTAATGTTTTACGAATTCTATGTATTTCATGTGGATTTAAACAAAAAAAAAACAAAAAAACGCTGACTTATGTTACCGGAATTGACGTCATCTCTCTGTAATAGTGTTTTTTATTACTTCAAGCAGAATATAACTCATAGTTGTTCTACATTATAACACGGAGAGAAATACTGATTTTCAAGTAAAAATATGATACCTGCCTGATTGTCGCTTCTCAAATCGTTATATATCCAATAATTATGAGAAACGATCAGATAGAAGAAAAAATTGTGATTGAAAATATGTACGAATACGAAAAAACAGATCACGTACATTGATCAAATTATGATGATTTTTTATATGTCATATTCCAAAAAGCAGATAAGTTGACCAGGTTATGTTTGCTGCTTACTTGTCACATATATATATATATGAAAGAGTTTAGCGTACTCTCGACAGGTATTCTACAAAAACGTACGAGATTTTTCGGATGTGAAAAAGAAACATTCAGAATTACTTGATCAGTTTACGTAATTTTGCCTATCCTCGGACGGGTAAAGTATATATATATATATATATATATATATATATATATATATATATATATATATATATATATATATATATACTTTACCCGTCCGAGGATAGGCAAAATTATTTTAAATGTGTGTGTTTACATTACTAGTCTTAGGGAAGGTAAAATTATTTCATTAACGCGCTGTAAATTACCTAGGGAAGGTGCAATCATTTCATACATGTTTTGTGTAATACCCGTCCTAGGGTAGATAAAAAATTATTTTGCTCGAAATAGCAAATGACACATAGCCATTAAAATTTCGTGTATCCTAAAATATTGGGTATGTTTAAAAGCAACTTCTTTTTTATCATTGTTTTATACGGTTCTGAGCAACGGCGGGTGGCCCTGCCTAGAAGTTTTTAAGTAATGAACTCACACACACACAAAGTTCGTTTTGTATAACAGTAGAATTTAAAACCATTAATATATGTAACTCAATAAGAAAATTGAGAAATGTGTTAGCATCTTTATATATGAACTTGCTGATCGGCCCGACGTTGCTCGGGGTAGATACAAGGATTAACAACTGCTTCACACTTCTAATAGTTTTATTGTCATCGAAATCGATGAAATCGGCCACTCGCGAATCAATTGATTGCTTTTATTTTTATTTTTTTATTTTTTATTCAATTTTCACCTCAAACAATGCACAGTGCCACTTTGAAGCAGGGGGCTACTATCAGCGACACAATTTGCAGGGACACTATTAAGGGGGATGAGTAGAAAGATGTTTGTTCACATTACACTTGAACTTCTGCATATCAGTACAGTTGGGAAGTTCCAAAGACCTGCAGTTCCGGGGAAGAAACTATTGAAGTAAAAGGCTTTCTCCTAGGGAGCTCTACCGTAAAGGGGTGAGAGTTAGTGGCTTGTCGAGGGTAGTTACGTCGAGGAGGTACAAGCGTTTGCAGTTCGTCAGAGCATTCACCATTAAAGTATTTGTAGAGTAGACAGAGGGACGCAACATCTCGTGTATGGGGCAAAGGTTGAAGCCTAGATGAAAGTTCAAGACCTATCGGGTTGGCGACTCTCTTTTGAGTCAGGAGCTCACCACTATGCAATATGAGGAAGCTCCACATGCCTATCCGTAGTAACTTAGTTCAAAATCCATTGTAGTTTACATTGCACTGTAGAGAATCTACTGTATATTTTATGAATAAAAAAACATTGATAATGACTTGTATAAAGTTTAAAATGCAAAGATCAAGTACAATGGTCCAATTTTACTCTAAACAAAACAGTTAATTTTGAATGGGGCTCTGTCTTATCGAAGGACATACCGTTTATTGTATAAGCCGAACCATTCTGCTTGTGTATGGATAAAACTTCTCGAATGCAATGATGTTATTAGGCTGCATAAAAGTGTTAACTTTTACCAAAATTGGACTTTCTTCTTTAATCAGATTTTTCGATTATCGATTTTTGATACTTATCAGAGGTATTCCGATAATAAAAACTATCTAAAACACTCACATATACATTAGGTACATGAGTCTGTTGTATTTTTAATCGGCCCAGTCATTTTGGAGTCTATGGGGAAGGAACTCACACATACAGACCAAGTGCCTTTTATAAATAATCAGAGAAGAGATACCGTCAAGAGATGAAAAACCGAATTACTTCTCTCAGGTTTGAGTCTAGTACATGTCATATCGAGACATGTGTAATACCTAAAGTTGTTTTAAATTTTTTTTCAATAAATGTGCTTCGATTAAGTTACTGTATTTTTAGCGGCAACGCAAATAACTCTCACTTGTAGAAAAATTTCTATCCTCATCCGTAGAAACAGGCAATGCATACTTTTCTCGAATATCTCGGTTTTGGGTTCTCATCTTATTTCAGATTTCTCTGACCATAAAATTCTGCATATTTTTACATCTCGCTTCTAAATTCCCCACAAACTACTCTACAGTTACAATAGCGCTTTATATCTTCTGTTTGAGGTAGTTGCATTTCTTTAAGGCTAGTTCCAAACAGAAGCGTCTTTTGTTGAAATTCAATCGCATGTTTCATATTTTCGTCGTTTATTTTATAGTTTGTTTAAAGTATTTCGCATCCTCTCAGATTTATCGAAATTTTAAGCTTTACTTCTAAAATGTCCCATTATTTTTGCATATCTCATTTAAATACTTCCCGCCTTAATTTGTTTTCTTAATAATCTTTTCTTCCCTTTTGCTTCCTTTCCCTTTTCTACCAATTAAAATGGCGAATTGAATCCACACATTTTTAACAATATTTTTGATTGATTTTCATTTATTTCGTCACTATTTTTTGTGTAGAATTCATTATTTTTCTGTGGAATATTCTAATCATTAGACTTCATTACAAGCTGTGGCTGTTTCGTCTCATGTTTCTTGTTAAAAGAAAGATTAATGTTTCATATGATTGACATATTGAAGCATAACTATTATACATCAGCTAGATGCATAAATGCGCAGTATTCTGGTCGCTAAGCAGTAATAATCATATACTTTTCTCGACAAAAGAACGATTTAGATATTAATTTATTTGAACACTAATTGATACACATGGTGCCCCATTAAAATGTATACTCTCTTTAAATTATCTCAACTTGCTACATGAATACGCTATTCCACGTGCTTAAGAAATAAAGAATGACACTTCCAGTTGGATGGAGCACTTCACGCCACAACACAAGCTGCAATAAATAAGGTGAAAGTAAACATTAAAAGAACATGTGTCAATGTACCAATTGAACTGTTTAGGAATGTTTTTAATTTAATCAGTGAGGGTTGTCAGATGTACCTGGTGGCCAATAATTTGAACACTTTCGATAATTAGTTTCTATATCTGTTCACAGTATTTTGATGCATTAATTTTTTTTTTTCTTTCTTGAAGTACATTTTGATTTTATGGTCATTTAAGGAGTATATAGCTTTTATTAGAACACCCTGTATCCATAAAAGTGACAATGTGTATATATGTGTGTGTGTGTGTTTGGACAAGTTTCAACCTATATACTCAACGAATTATTGATCTGCACATTTGAAATTTAGTAGATAGTATGGAAATGAAGTAGGTGTAAACTTTCCTAATATGCTCTCATCTGAAACAAAAGGGCTGTTAAAGGGTAAAAATTGACAAATTAGTACTTGGGGGCATCAGAAGTTTAAGTCTGTCAACTATTTTACGACTACGTGTGCGCGCATCGTTCACATGACAACTTTCTTATGTTAGTAGTAAGTAGATTTTGAACATTTTAAAAGTACGTGTCAAGCCGGACTAATGGTAATAGTTCTTGATTCATTGTCTTTAGCTTTAATTTCGATATCAGCTCGAGTATTTCCTTTTTACTTACACGATTTGGACTGTTTAAAAAACGTAATACTCGCATGCATACACTTCATTTGTTTAAAGGAATTTAACGTTACCTTTAAGACATGCATACACTTCATTTGTTTAAAGGAATTTAACGTTACCTTTAAGACAAGAAAACGTCGGATATACATATATATATATATATATATATATATATATATATATATATATATATATATATATGTAATTATACTGAGTTCGTGCAATTCAGTAAATTTTCATATACCAATGAGTTTTAGGCCAAAATGGTTGGCTTAAAGTGTAAGCTACAAAATTATCAAATTTTATAATTTAGCATTAATATACTGTGTAAGCAAAAACAAGACTTCAAAACAATGTGTTGGTGGCAGCAAAAAGTGTATTTTAATTTACGTTACAATAGTTTCCATGCCCAGTTCGACAATTTCAAGCATATATGTCTTCTATCTAGGAATTTCTCCTTCCTTCCTTCTCTTCAAAAAATGCTCCATTGCCAAAAGTGTGCTTATTCATAAAGTCTGCAGGTTTTGAAAAATGTCAAACGACATAATGCTTGAAATTGTCGAACTGGACATAGAAACGATTGCAACGTAAATTGAAATACACTTTTTAGCTGCCATCAACACCTTGTTTTGAAGTCTCGTTTTTGCTTTCACAGTATATATATATATATATATATATACATATATATATATATACATATATATATATGCACTGAAACTATAATTACATACGTGTGATGTGAATTTTAATCCTCGATATTTCGATTCCTAATGTTTCTCATGGAAGGATTTGCTAGAAGGTTAGTTTATGCATTTTATATAACTGTTCTTGTTAGTTTTGCATTATAACATTGTATTTTGTTTATTAGTCAGATTAGAATTGCATTATCGTCCTGTGTTGCGTTTGATTACAAAATAATATATCTATTATTAACGACTAAATAAATCTCACGCAGGTTATGTATGATCATCTGTTTTATATTGTTCATTACAAATCAGCCAAACCGAAATTACGTAATCACTGATATATAACGTTTAAGCCTTACGGTAACATAACGAATCTTGCTATAGATGCGACAATAGATTTGTATAACGAAGAAGCTGTCAAAAATTGAATGAGGGACCAGAAAATGGCTGGTAGCCATGCACGTTACTTTTGACGACTTCTCCCTCTGCCGCTGGTAAATACTTCCGGTTTGATGCGTCTGTTCATTTCTCTATTTTATGCTTTCTTCCCAATGTGCAGCGGGCTTTGTTCGCATTATGGAGCCCTGAGAACGAGAAATATGTCAATTTTTCAAGTAAGGTAAACTCGAATTGTATATCTGCGTTCTGAAATGCGTAACATTTGGGTATATTACTTTTAGAGATATTTCCTCCTGGGTGAAATTCTGAATATGAAGCTCTTCTTGTTTGTATCGATTGTCTTATGCATAACAAGAAAATCTCCGACGAAATATAAAATAAAACAGCTGTTACTGAATTGCTCTCTCTCTCTTTCACTCTATATATATATATATATATACAGCGAGTAATTACTAAATTACTAACTAGCTCTACCTACGTATTGAGCACTTTTGAAGTAAATACTTTAAGTTTACGCATAAATCTATATTTCGTATATTAATTTTATGTGAGTAAATCAAGTAGTTATATATATATATATATATATATATATATATAACTACTTGTATATATATATATATATATATATATATATATATATATATATATATATATATATATATATATGCAGGTGAGTGTGTTTGTGTGTTTGTACATGTGTTTATCTTTGGATTTTTGTAAAATTCGATATTTGGAAAGAGTATATGTACATATATATATATATATATATATATATATATATATATATTTGTAGTCAGTGACATACAGTCCTGTTCTGTTGTATAACAACTCATCAGTGCCGCTACACTAGCATATTTCCCAAGCCAAGGATTGAACCTAGAACCGTCGTGTTGACAGTCGGCAGTTCTCCAACTCGACCATGGAATCGACCCCCGTAAATAACTCGTCGGAATGTCTATCTAAATAGACACCCGCCACCACCTTTATAGTGCTCAAATCGCCTGTTCGTAAACAAACAACGAGCTTCGCAAAGCCAGCATTGACAGGAAAAGAGAACAATTATTTGTGGTATATATATATATATATATATATATATATATATATATATATATATATATATATATATATATATATATACTACCACAAATAATTGTTCTCTTTTCCTGTCTATGCCACTTTTGCAATTATCATCTCTATTTATGTATTTTTAGTCGCGTGCAAGCGACTCTAAAAGTCAATCCGTCGGTCTGTCGGTCGGTCTATCAGTAACACTTTTGTGCTTTGACCTTTTTGGTTAAGATCAAAGGTATGTTGTGTTAATAGAAAATGTTCGTAGCTCCTGTATTAATTTAATGTAAAATGATCACCCACATTACAACCAGTCAGTCTCAAAGCCATTCAAGTCATTCTCCAGATCATCCAAGTTGTTTTTGAAGGATTCCAGTTATTTTTAAGCATTAAACTCATTCTTAAGGTCATTCAATTCATCCTTAAGTTCATTAAAGTCATTCTAAGTCATTTACTTTTTATTTATTTAAGTCATTTCAGCCCATTTTTCTGTCATGTTAGTTTATATTTAAGAATTTCATGTCAATCCTACATTCATGTATTCATTCATTACATGAGAGCACGCGACTAATGGCTATCGG
Organism: Euprymna scolopes; assembly: GCF_053919585.1. NCBI lineage: Eukaryota > Metazoa > Mollusca > Cephalopoda > Sepiida > Sepiolidae > Euprymna > Euprymna scolopes. The sequence continues at coordinate 12,219,602 of NC_136492.1, read as the reverse complement.
CCTTGTTCTTTTCACTTCCTGTTTTTATTCTATATAATAAAGTCTCTTACATTATTTTCTTTTAATGAAATGTATACATATCCATAAAGAGTAGTCGGTTGATATATTTAACTTTTCTTAAATCAATCTAAACAACCTGACTGCAACCCGTGGGGGAACTTCACAGGGATCTAGTGAGAGGGGGGCGACGACTCGCTAGGCGCACGTTTGGGTTGGCAGCAGAGTGCGATCCGTTCCGTATGGAGTTGGACGGCGGGGTTGAGTCATCTGAACAATGTCTTATTAGCAAGAAATTTCATTAGTCTCACAATTTAAATAACTGTAAAAAAAAAGAAGAAATTAGATTTTCTGTGCAGGAATGCATAAGTTCAGTTATCATAACAATGCAATTTTCAATTCCCTTCTTCCCATTGAGGGGAAGGAAAAGATTGACAAAATTACGTTTGGAAAATGCCTCGTATTATACAACATATAAATTAATTCTAAATATTTGTAAATTGTAATTATATTTCCAGTCTAATTTCAAGCACCTGTCTTCCATTCAACCTAATTTGTTTGTTTTGAAATTCGCCGGATGCAAACATCTAAATCAGACGACTTTTCTAATAATCGAATTAGTTTGCAAATATAATCAAGGAAAATTATTTATTTTCCTGCTGTGTTGGTTCGCTTTTTTTCCCTTGATTACATTATGTTTAAATTTGCTGTCAATTGCTGCGGGACTAATGGCTTTCCGTGTTTAGATATTGTTTTATGCTGGGAACTAAAACATTCTGATAAACAAATGTGCTGCTTTATTTTAAAGTTCGCGGAAACATGGGCGGAAAAAAAACATGCATGTAGAATTGGTTGTAAACAAAAAAAAAACAACATAAATATAGTATGCACGGAAAACAATATATATATATATATATATATATATATATATATATATATATATATATGCATGCTATATAGGAAAACAACATATAAAAACACTAAACGAAAAATAACAAATATATATATCTATATATATATATATATACAATACATATATATATATATATATACAATATATATATATAGTATATACGAAAAGAATATATATATACTACAAATGAAAAATAACATATATATACATATATATATATATATGTATACAAATTATACACGAATAAACTAAACACACTCACACACATATACTATAAACAAAATACAACATATATGCTACACACGAAAATACACTATTATATATATATATATATATTTATGCATACTTTAAACGAACAACAACATACATAAGCTGTAAATGAAGATAATATATATATATATATATTATACTATACGCGTAAAACTGCATATATATACATATATATATATAACTACTTCATTTACTCGTATAAAATTAATATACAAAAGTATAAATTTATGCATAAACTTTAAGTATTTACTTCAAAAGTGCTCAATACGTAGGTAGAGCTAGTTAGTAATTTATAAAATGGCGATTTAGCTACACTCTATGAGTCTGCAGGCTTAAGCCTGAAGAATCCTAGAGTGGATGAAACGCGGAATATTCAGTGTAGCTTAATCGCCATATATATTTGATAAATTACTACACACACACACACGCACACACATATACATATATGTATATATATACATATATATATATGTATATATATGATGTATATATATGTATATATATATATATATATATATATATATATATATATATATATATATATATATGAAAGTTTCCCTACCAAATTACTAAATTTTCGGTCTACATTTGTACATAATTGTGAGATTGGGAATTGGGGACAATATTTCTAATCGTTTTTTTTATTGCCAGAAATTTGGCTGTAAAGAGGTCAATGTTTATCATTTTGACCTTTGAAAACTCTACCAACCCTTCTGCTAATTTTTGGTGTTAACACTTGAAATTTTAAATGTAGGTTACTTGCTCATGTATCAAACTTTTTAATTTCATATGAGCCCCCAAGAATATATGTTTAAGGGTTAAAACCGGGGTAAAATTTTATTGGGTTCGATAGTAGGACTTTAGTAAATAAAAAAAAATAGAGAATATTACTCTGTAGGTTTATGTGATGTAGTTCCTCGAATGTAATGTAGAATTTTATTTAAACACCTGTATGTGCCAGAAAAGTCTTTATAAATTTACATAAGATAGTAGTTTATAAGCTAGACCTCATACGTTTATATGTGTCAGATGTTGTTGTAAACCTACGGTATTTTAATCCAGAGGGGAATTTCTGTAATAAAATTATTATAGACAAGATAAATTTCGATGTTTACAAATTGAATAATTATGTAATATTGAAGAAAATATAAATGTTAGTGTTTATATATATATATATATATATATATATATATATATACATATATATGTATATATATACACATATAAATCTTAAATGAATGTAATAGCTCAATATTTGAGAAAGAGCACTTATATGAGAAAATAGAATTGCATTTCTAGGAATTATTTGTTATTCGACAAGGGATACGATTTACTGAAAAATATATGTGTTCTGAATTCTAATTTGCAGAATTTAAATTCAATATTTATATATATATATATATATATATATATATATATATATATATATATATGCATATATATGCATACTTCATTAGCTAAATTAATATACGGAAATATAAATTTATGCGTAAACTTTAAGTATTTACTGCAAAAGTGCTCAATGCGTAGGTAAATCTAGTTAGTAAGTTATAAAATATATATGGCGATTAAACTACACTGAATATTCCGCGGCTCGATCTAATCTAGGATTCTTTCGAATGATGCGCTTAGGAGCATAAGCCTTAATATTCAGTGTAGTTTAATCACCTATACAAAAATAGGAGTAGAAAGTAACGCGCCAGAGAAAAAGGAGGTGGAAAAACACACACACAAATTGTCTTATCGATGGGCCTACCGAGGTTGTGACGTCACAGCGGTCGAAATAATGTCTTTTATGCAACTTGAAAGACCTGAAAAAATATCAGCGAAAAAAACGACCCTCCCTGGACAACGTGTCCAGTTGAGGGTGAAGAAAGTAATGGTTTTGGCAAATACTTCGGTATTTGTCGTCCGAGGGGTCGAGCTTTACAATGATACTAACTTTGTCAAAATCAGTCGCCTCTGTCGAAAATGTTTGCGAGACATACACACATACATACATACATTCATACATGCATTTAAACAGGCAGGTGAGATTTATATTATAGATAATACCCGTTAGAAACTACACATTTGGACGCTACAGGTAAAGCCACTTAATCAAATTACAATTTTAATTATATAGTCGTGTTCATTTGATTTCAATGCAATTCGAATAATGGACCTCTTCAAAAACTGTCGAGAGGAAACCCTAAAACGATCAGTATTTGTTATTTAGTATCTAATAATGCCTGTAAACCCAAATGGAATACGTACACTAAGGTAATGTACGTACTTGCAAAAACCCTTATCTCTGAGTGACTTCCGGGCCTTGATAAGTGGTGACCACTGTGTAAAAAAAATTCAAGGTAAAAACAGCCGATACAATTGATTGTATGCGAGTCTCCAAGGACGGGTAGGTCGCAAGATAGCTTGATGAGACATTATCTGGAGATTATAATGATATATCCTACAAGTTCACCTGATTCTATAACGGTTTACAAGGTAAGTTGTTTATTTGCTTCATATAGTAACGACCTTGGATCACAGTTAGCTTCCTAGGGAAGCAAATAACTTCATAATATTCTAAAACAGTACACACATTCTTCAAACCAATAAAAGAAAACACACATACACACACGCACACACACATACTACCCAAAAGGAAACGAAAAAACAAAAGTAGAAAGAGAGACTGAAAGAGAGAAACACAACACAGGAGTGACCACAGCCCGATAAAACAGTAATACAAATTGAACATTCCAATCAATAGTAGACACTCACACTTTTCCACCTCTTGGAAACATTTCAAATGAACTACGAAAATGCTATTTTTACGTCTCCAACACACTATGAAAACAATTTCTGAAGAGGACGCTTCACAGAACGTCTGAAACGCGTTAAACACAATTTCAATGATTTAAAAAAATATTACAATGATCTAAACATAATTCTCAATGAAAACCAAGACACGGAATAATAAAATAATGTTAAAAAATACACATTGTTGGTAACCACCAACTTATTAAAATATACATCTATCTTTCGTTGGAATTTCTTAACCCATTATATATATATATATATATATATATATATATATATATATATATATGTATGAGGAAGAATATTACATCTGTATGTTGAACTTTACAATCAAAATTTATTGTTCGCTTGAATACTCAAAAAAAAAAAATGTTCAAAAGTCCTTATTCCGCGGAGTTTAACAGAATGCTATTCTAACTATTCTTCTCATCAGAGAACAGAAAGAAATCGGAAAATTATATTTGTAGCAATGGTAAAATGTTCTGCTGATGGGATTAAGTGATACCGCAACTTATACTAGTTATAAATTGCCAAGAAAAACAAGTAAAAAAAGTTGGATACGTTTTATACATACATATATATATATATATATATGTGTGTGTGTGTATATATATGTGTGTATATATATATATATATATATATATATATATATATATATATAACATATCAAACATTCTTTACTTGTTTTTCATGGCAATTTATAACTATCATAAATTGCGGTTTCACTTTATCCCATAAGTAGAATATTATATATATATATATATATATATATATATATATATATATATATATAAAATTTATTCATACAAACATTAATGTTTGTATAAATAAATGTAATATACCTGCTTTGTTCACTCATTGATCACTCTTTGGTAGACACATGTTGTTTCATTGGATTTACTTCTAGGAAACTAAACTCTACTGGCTATATATATATATATATATATATATATATATATATATATATATATATATATATATATAGTAATTTATAAAACATATATGGCGATTAAGCTACACTGAGTATTCTGCGTTTCATCTAACTATAGGATTCGTCAGGCTTATGCGCGAATTCGCGTCAGGCTTATGCGAGAATTCGCGCATAAGCCTGACGAATCCTATAGTTAGATGAAACGCAGAATATTCAGTGTAGCTTAATCGCCATATATATTTTATAAATTTCTAACTAGCTCTACCTACGTATTGAGCACTTTTGAAGTAAATACTTAAAGTTTACGCATAAATCTATACTTTCGTACATTAAATTTATGTGAATAAATGAAGTAGTTATATATATATATATATATATATATATATTTATATATATATATATATATATATACACCGCGCATAATACTTCAGCTTGCAGGAAGGTCCTCTCAAGGTAACCCGAAAGACGGAAATAGTTATTTTGGGAGAACGCAGTCCACAATTAATCCAGTGTAATGCATATAGTCCGATTGAAAATTTTTCAAAGCAGTTTAAATAATGGAAATTCTTTTTTCGGACAATGCTATAGTCCAAAGAGAAACACTTCATCCTGTTGATTTCAGTACTATATATATATATATATATGTATGTGTGTGTATGTGTGTGTGTGTATGTGTGTGTATGTGTGTGTATGTGTGTGTATACCTATTTACAATACCTCCCCATGGGATAGAGTTAGACACCAGGGTCTTTTTTTAACGTGGTTAAAAGGTACAAAATTAAACATTTTCTCAGTCGTTAAGGACTGCTCCTCCACCGAAAGAGAACAAGAAATGGAAGTGTAGCATCTGAAGGACAGATACTACACTTTTATTAGGGCCTAATGTAATATATATGTAATATATATATATATATATATATATATATATAGAGAGAGAGAGAGAGAGGGGGAGGGCGAGAGAGAGATGAAAGTTTTATGCAATTAGTGGATAGAAAAAATGTTAGGTATTTTATAATATCTATTGCCATTTTCAGTTTAGCTTAGAAATATTGCTGATAAGAGATTTTGTCCAGTAAAATATCGAAATGCAATAAATTAATCAACTTTATAGCCTCTTCGAATAAAATATATTATTACTTTTTTGTGCGATAATGCATTGGAATGGAAAATAAGCATAATACATTTGTCCTGTAATGAAAATACGCATTAATTTTATTTTATCTTCTAAGTTTTTTTTAATAAACGCTGAGCTCATGATAAAGTTTTCTTGTTTAATTGTTGATTTTCTTATAGCCATATTCATCTGCTAAAGCATAAATGAATTATTAATGACATGTTCTCCGATGAACTTTTAATAAACAGCGTTGGCTACGATGAGTCGATATCAGGTTGTCTTTCCCACTGTTAAAAACAGAAAAGCATTTATCGATAGAGCCATATTACTGATAATTTCTTTCTGAAAATCGAAACACAGATATTCTGAACAAAGAAATGTTAGCGCATTGGATTCTATTGCAGATAGTGTATTTTGCTGGACTGAACTCTTCTAAAATTCAAATATCCTATTTATGAATTAAATAATGGGTCATATATCACGTTACCATATTATTAAGATAATATAGTCCTAACAATAAGTCGATGATACTTGGACGCTTTATACTTGTGTGGGAATCAATCTCGAAAATTCTTTTCGCGCAGAAACGACCTTCCTAGTCTTTATAAGCTCTACCGTTATTTCTATAGAATGTGCTCGGCTGAGTCATCATGAGGTATTTATTGTAAGAGATTTCCTATCTTTGGCGCACATTATTACAGGATTGCTTCTCTGCATATTACAATACGTTTGTCTGCAAATACAATGTCGACAAACACTTGCCGGAAAGTAATTCAGTAATTAAACTCAGTTTCAACAAGTGATGGTTTCTCATTGTAAAATTGAATTCATATCACCCTATCAGCCTTTATCCTCGTTAATAACGTTGCACGTCATTATTTTTATTTTTACTCTAAAGAGAGAATTCAAGTGGATATACCTGAAATAAATGTTAACCCTTTAACAGTATTATATCATATATAACTCTAAACTTCTAGTTAATAAATCGATAACAAACATCGTTCATAGTGCTGCGTTTTTTTTTCTTCAATTGTCTTTCATAATGGGCGCCCGACATTGCCCGGTTTTTTTTTTTATATGAATATCAGTACATAAAAACAAACAAAAAATATAGAAGTATAGATATTACAAACAACACAAATGTATGAGGTGCCTTAAAAAGAATTCCAAACTTTTTTTTGTACAACATTTAAAATTGTTATAAACTCTTAAAAAATACTGTATGTTATTTGTATGCATCTTATGAGATGGCAAGCTAATTATGATTTCAGGACAAAAAGACATACACAACAAGGTTTGAATACATTTTACTAAAAAATGATCGTCAGAACGGTTGAATTTCAAAAATGCAATTTGAACGTGAGGACACTTTATGCAAACGATATAAAATAATATTCTGTTTTAAACTTGGAAAAATGCCACAAAACGTATGGAATTTTCAGATTGCTTTTGGACGATTTTGCATAAGTCAAGCATCAGTTTTTGAGTAGCATGAAGTGTTAAAGCCTAACAGAGAGTGTGTTAGAGATGATGACGGCAGTCACTGGCACACTCTTATAAGAGGAATTCGATGGGACTTTCCAGAAGTTGATGGAACGCTACAAAATGTGCTCTGCAACTGGATGCGATTACTTCGACTGGAATTAGAGCTTCATGCATGCACTATAAATTAAATCTATGTAAAGTCTGGAAACTTATTTTAGGCTTCTTCTATCATTTGATCTAAATAATAAAGACACATTAAACAGAAGGTATATTTGAGCGACAAGATGAAACAATAATGCTGATACCATAACAAGTTAAGAGTTTAAAGCTATATGAGAGAAAAGGCAGAAACAAATATAAAAAGATACACTATTATGTATTATGCAAGACATGATGTGTCCATCTTCATACATTTATATTTGATTTGAAAAAGAATACTACGATGAAAAATATAAATTACATTGCAAATTTAAATAATTTCGTTATTTGTTACTGGTACATCACGTAAAAAATAATTGAAATTTAAATGCAAACATAAACAAACTATTCTCAAGCACAAACAACATAACTCCGAAAACATGACATACAACATAACTTCAAAAACATAACATACAACATACCTTCAAAAACATAACATACAACATAACTCCGGAAACATAACATACAACATAACTCCGAAAACATAACAACCAACATAACTCCGAAAACATAACATACAACATAACTCCGGAAACATAACATACAACATAACTCCGAAAACATAACATACAATATAACTCCGAAAACAAAACATACAACATAACTCCGAAAAAATGCATATTTGATTAAAACAGTTTGCGAACAGCAGTTGATAAATATTTTCTTAATCCCAATGCTTGGCAACGTAGGAGAGTTAATGTAGAAAACATATCGCTGGCTTTATATCTAAGTATTTGACAAGTTGTTCTCAGCTAAGAACTTTAGAACATACAGATATTTTCATAACTAATTACATATTTATTTAAAAGAAAAGTCTTTCTCCTATATAATCATCAATAAAATCCTTGTATTCTAAGTCTATAATAAACGGCAATCTGATAGTAGCATTAAATGTTACTAAGATTACATTTTTTTTTTTTTAACAATTACAAAAATCATTCTCAACGCGCGATTATCATGGCTAATACCATGCTACATAAGATCCCATATCAAAACTTCTTTTCCTAACATTTCCAGGCTACATGAATTGTAAAAGTACATTAAGGGTGTAACCAAATCTCATGAAAAGAAGGTCGGTTACTTCTTCCTCGCAAGAAAACAATTTACATAAGAGAGCACTATATATTTGTTCATAGCAACAATCTATCAATATATGGAGTATTATTGCTACAAATTTGCAGGAGCCTTGACCACTAATCTTTAACCGTTTTAAAGGTTCCACACGAGAAACTTACATTTAATAGACCTCGAATAATCAGTCAAGCTCCAGCCCAGTCTCATCCCTACTGGACTGTACCACGGTGTCTGTTCTACAAGTACGTAAAGGGCGTGATACTTAATGAACTCACAACACAGCGGCTCCCCTCGTTGTACAAACTGCTGATGGACCTAAAAAAGATCACAATCTCAACCATTAATTATTGAGGTACCAACACGACGGAATTCAAATAGTTTAATTTTCAGTCAGAATGCTAGCCTTTGGAATATAGTCCTTTATTCTCGCCTTCTTTGCAATACAAATATGCAGATTTTCAAATGGCATGTGATGAAACAGCGAATTTTTTAACATCAATCATTGCTCTTCTAAAAACTGTCCCTAATAGAAGACCCGTTTTTCCAAGTGCCACACATACATTAATTCCATATGTAATATAACCTATTGACAGAACGGGTCACAAGTAGTCTAGTATATATATATATATATATATATATATATATATATATATATATATATATATATATATATATATATATATATATATATATTTAAATAAGGGGGTGGTCACCAACAATGTGTATTTTTTAACATTATTTTAATATTCCGTGTTTTGGTTTTTCCTTAAACATTATGTTTAGATCATTTAATAATGTTTTTAAATCAGTGAAATCGTTTTTAACGTGTTTTAGACGTTTAGCGAAGTGTCCTCTTCAAAAAGTATTTAAAATGTTTAGAATATATTCAAGATGTGTTAAAAATGTAAAAGAACATTTTCGTAGTTTATTTGAAATGTTTCAGAGAGGTGGAAACATGTATAAATGATTCTACTTTTCATTCGTATGTTTAATTTTTATTACTGGTTCATTGGTGTGAACTGTGATAACTGCTGTCTTATGTCTCTCTCTCTCTCTCTCTCTCTCTCTCTCTCTCTCTATCTCTGCTTGTGTTTGTCTTTATCTTTCTTTGTTTTTTTTTCATATTTTTCCTTTCTTACTCTTACTTGAGTGGGGTAAGGGGCCCATTGGTACTTGGTCAACTGGGTGCATAGGGTAGGTTATGTGTGTTTGTACGTGTGTGTGTGTGTTTGTATGGGTGGGTGTGTTTTCTTTTATTGGTTTGAAGAATGTGTGTTCTGCTTTATAGTATTATAAAGTTCTTGCTTCCCTAGGAAGGTAACTGTGACCACGGTCGTTACTAATGTGTGTGTGTGTAGGAGGGGGACAAGCTCCTCTGAAATAGGAATAGGGGTGTTTTCATCCAATTTTAATATTTATTTTTGGATCCTTAGATTTTAGTATTGTGATTTTTCGTTTCAGTTTTAGACTGTTCGGGTATTCTTAATATTACGTTTGTTTTGATAAAGAGGTGTATTTATAAATATACATAGTTTTTTTTTAATGTTTCTATTTATTTGTCTCCCAGTGTGGGTATGGCTAGACCCAGAATCGGTTCTTATTGTGGGGATTATCTCGTTCGCCAGAGTAGAGGGTCCACTTGGAGCGGTATAGGTATGGGAAGAGGGATGATAGAAGGGAATATAGTTATCTCAGTCATGAAGGATTTCTCCTCCACTGATTGAGATGGGGCAAAATATTGAAAGATATTACACTAGGTGTTTCCTAGTGTTGTTGGTTTCGAGGTTAAGTAGGGTCGGTATTGTTCAAGGTGTTGTATTAGACAGGGTTGTTATGTCTGTGTGTGGTGTATGCGCGTGTGTGTGTTTTAAAGTGTCGGTTCTGATTTATGTGTGGGTGTGTATATGTATATATATATATATATATATATATATATATATATATATATATATATACGTGCTGCGAGTGTGACTTGCATTTCATGTTTTTGTGTGTTGGGACTATCCACTTATTTAGTGTTTTCTTTTTCAAATTAAATATGTTTTTTACTCTTTTTCAAAGTGAGTTTAACATGTTCTATTAACTACTTGCTCATATATATATATATATATATATATTTATTATTTTTTAAAACAGTAATCTACGTACACGCGTGTTTCAAGTTTTTACCTCTCATCAGCGTAGTTTAACTGTTTCTTGGGATGGAACCTCATATATATATATATATATATATATATATATATATATATATATATATATATATAGGGTGACCAAACAAAACGAAGGCCGTGTATACTTTATGATGTATCTCCATTACTTATTCACCGTTTGCCCTTATTTTACAGGACATGGCAGAATCAACGACGGTGAGTACAACAAGACCCCAATGGGAGCTGGGACTAAGAATACACTGTGTTAAATTTTACTACAAGATAGGCTCATTTAAGAAAACCTAGGACAGTTTCATGCGTCAGTTCGAATGTGAAAAGGCTCCATCCAAAAGCAGAATTCAGAACTGGGTGGACTACTTCGAGAAGTATGGGACCGTGGGGAACCTCAACGCTTCCAGAGAGAACCGTCCAAGCCACTCGGGACGTCCCAAGAAGCGAACAGCCGAGATGGTCGAAAGAGTGAGAGAGTCTCTCTAGCAGAGTCCGAAACGCTCTGTGCGTAAGCGAAGTCAGTCCCTCGGTATATTCCGTGAGCCTTTCAGGAGAGATATGGTGAACGATATCAGGGCTTACCCATACAGAATACAGACGCTGCAGACCCTTACAGCCTAAACAAAGAAGTAGAGGAGGGTTATGTCAGTCAAGATGCTCGAGAAGATCGAGGAGACACGAAGTTTCCTTAACCTCGTTTGCACCTAAGATGAAGCCCACTTCCATCTTGATGGAAAGGCGAACTCCAAGACAAATGTCTTCTGGGTATCCTCCAGATCCAATAAAGTAGCCACCAAGCCCCTGCAATCCCCTAAGTGCACAGTGTTGGCTGTAATCTCAGTCAGAGCCATCATAGGGCCAATCTTCATCGAAGAATCTGGCGCAACAGTGACAGACACCAAGGAGGTCCTCAAAACCTTCAAGAGTGAACACCAGATCATCTACCCGTCGCTCATGAGCAAGTTCTTGTTCCAGTAGAACGCAGCAAGTTTTCACACATCAAACCTGTCCCAAGATTGGCTGAAAGAGAACTTCGGAGGCCGCGTGATCAGTCTCTAGACTGCTTTGGAGTGGGCACCCCATAGCCTGGATCTAAACCCACCAGATTCTTTTATTTGGAGGCTATCTTTAGGACAGAGTCTAAGCAGGGAAACCCAAAATCATCACAGAACTCAAGGAAGCCATCAGGGAGGAGATGAGAGCCATTACCATTTCGGTCTGTAAGAATGTCATGGACAACTTCGTGCTGCGCCTTAAGAAATGCACGGAGCTAAAAGGAGACCAAAAACAACCAACAAACCAACCATCTTCCCCTGGTTGTCTTTGCTTTAGTCAAATACTTTTAATCGAAAAACATCCGTTTATTAGAAAGTTTGGACAAAAATATTTTTCGTTTTTTTTATTTGTATTTTTTTTAATTATTTGCATATTTATTTGATGTAAACTTGTAATGCTCAAAAAACGAAGATACATAATACCTATTCAGAAAAAATGGAAGACTAGGGGCCAAATTCCCTATTCTATAATAAACAAATTAAATAACACAACAACTATGAAAATATATTTAAATGGAAAATTCAACCAAATCAATCCTAACAAAAACAAAATGCAAGCTTTTAATCTAAATAAATCAGTATTTACTATTTTGGTCAGGACATTTAAACGGCCTCTAAGTATATGATCAAGAAGTAATTAAAAATGTATAAATATTTAATGATTTCATGGGGAGGATTAATTCCTACGTAAATACCACGAAACAAGAAACCCCATATAAGCCGGCAAAAGAAATTATATTTTGTTTAGTTTCACAAACAAAAAGAAACCATTTCCTAATTTATTAAGTACGGTGCTGAAATGACAGTGTTATGTATATGAAAACCTTTCTTAAAATTTAATGGGAGGTTGTTGCCAACCCCTAATTCCCCCAAAAATAGAGGCAAAAGGAAAACGTAGTCTAAAACAACCAATCAAATATATAACAAATGCAGGTAACTAAAGAGAAGTTTAGTAACTTTTTACCTCGTTTTTGGTATTAATTAATTACAGTAAGGGTCCGATTCGTAGGAAAATCGTGTTTTGTTAATTTTCGATTTTTGAGCGATTATTGGTATAAAGCACTAATTTTATAGAGACGAGTGTCACTAGTTTGTAATGGTCCGTGGGTGTGCGTTGTGTATTTAGTGAGGTCGTATTAGAGAAAATATTTTCTTCTTTGAATTGAGAAATCAAATCTATGGTCGTCTATCCAAAATGGCAGGGCTTTTCCTAATGCAAGCTTAGTCGAATTTGATGACACTGCATCGTTCTCTACTATGTGTCCCAAGTTTTCTGGTCCGTCGATATCGTCTGGAAATTCCTTGATCATAATCCGTACGCTGAAGGAATTATCATTTACTGTTTTTCCCTGTCGTTATTTAATTATTTAAGATATTCTATACGAGCGGTGTGCGACCCCCGTCCGAGTAGTCATCAATTTCTGAATTCACGTGAGTGGTCAATAATTGTATGTACTCCGAGTAGGGGATGTGCATAGGTTGCGTGTTTCTTTTGTAGTCGGATTCGCCAATGTAACTGAGTGAGGACAGCAATGTAGTACCCCACGGTGGAGGTACCAATTTGAAGGAATCGACCTGTCGTCAATAAATTTTTCAGATTTACGTGTATTTTGAAGTATTTTTCTATAAAAAAATAGTGTAACGCTACTTCCTTATAATAAGACGTCTTTCTTAAGAATATTTCTTCTTCGAGTGTTTTGTCGGATTTTATGCTTAAAACAATGAAATATACAAAAATACTGTAAACAAATAAAGTTAGCTAAGAAGACCCATACTACAGAAAGAAAGTAACAAGTCTCACGATCTGTATCAATACATTTCGTCTTACAAATAACACGTTCTCAATTATGTACGTGTTGTATATTCTATTTTAACCCTCGTAACATAGTAAATATTGGGGTTACGGAAGATGAGTGAAATGCATAAGAATAAATGCCGTTGCTACTATCTCAGTGAGATTACTCATATGAGAGAGTGTGGGGCTACTATAAAAACGAGAATTATTTTACGGGGGCAAAATTAGGTATTGTCTATTTTGTAGTAACTGCTAAGTGTTAACGTAAAAATCTATGCATAAGAAGTGGTTGAATTCATATTATAATATCGAAAACCGCAGGGACAAATCGGTTCAATACTAATGATATGATATTATATATATATATATATATATATATATATATATATATATATATATATATATATATATGCATGTGTGTTGTCTATTTTTAGTAACTGCTAATGGTTAACGTAAAAATCTATGCATAAGAAGTGGTTGATTTCATCTTATAATATCGAAAACCGCAGGGACAAATCGGTTCAATGCTAATGATATGATATTATATATATATGTATATATATATATATATATATATATATATATATATATATATATTATGCATATATATATATGTGTGTGTGTGTGTGAGAGAGAGTGTTTGTGTGTATACATATATATGTGTATATATGTACATTTAATTCTACAAATATATCTAACGGGCAACGTCGAATATGTTTGCAAGCCACAAGAAAGAGAAACGAGATGCTGATTGACGAAATAATCTATTTCTTTTCATAAATATGTTTGCTTCGCCTTGCATTGTTGCATATTTACTTTGGAAATACAGCGTAAAAATCGCCTACAGAATGAATTGAGGGAAAATTAGTTAACAAACACAGCCAAGAGAGATGGCAGATGCTGCATGATATTGTTTTTATTTATTTCAAATAATGCGCAACAGAGAAAATGCAAATAAAAGAAAATATGCGATGAAAATAACCAAAAAAGCCCGCAAGTAAAAAAAAAAAAAAAATGGTTGCCAGTATTCTATGTATTCTTCACGAACGGCCTGAGGTCTTAACGTGGAAGAATGTTCATTATTCCTCTGCGGATAGAGTCGCACACAATACCACAAGCGATATTGTTTTTCAAATTATAGCACAAATTGTAAAATGTTTTGATCGTTAAATGCGTTTATTTTCGACAACAGAAATACAACGGCTAATTATAAATCTATGACAATTATTTAAATGGGAACGTATTATCAGATGTTGTTATACGGTTCAGCGACTTCTTCTATATAACTGAAATCTCTGTATACATTTCATTGAAGAATATATATTGAGGTAAATGCAAGCTCTGATACTTTATTTTATTTGCGCAAATGAAACCAAATGAGCCTTTAGTAAAATAACAAGCGATTAAAAACACCTGCTTTTATTTTTGGATTTGTTAAGCAAGTGATAATTCGAGTTCTTGTTTTTTATTGTTATTCATACATTCTTTCACCAGTGTAACCTCTAAATTTCTTCAGGTGTATATTGTTAAACTCAGAAAGTATTCAGTCGAACACAAGAAGCTGGCAGGACGTAGTAAATAAAGTATTTGTTTAATTTAGTTGTAAGCTATACTCTCGTGAAAAGTTAAAAACCAATACTCAATGTGCGCGACTTGCTTACAACTTCTACACAGTCATGGCCGACAGAGCATGCTACCTCAGGGGGTTAAATAAAAGATTATGATAAAAAATAGTCGATGCTGATTCTCGAGTTCGACGAAAAGATTCCCAAGTTCGACAAAATAAAAACATGAAGATGGTCGCATATTTAATCGATCGAAAAGTTGTATGGATAAGAAACTTTAGTCCGAGAAATCCAAATAATATAGCAGATGTTTGTTATTTCAAATAAATTCCGACGGTGAAAATAGTGGTCCGATTAAAACGAACAAGGTTTTGTGCTCCAGATGTGTTCTTGCATAGACATCACACTTCTCAATAAACCTTTGCCAGAAATTTATAACACATATCAGTTGCTTACGCCCGTCTAGGACCGGTGTTAATTTCTTAGATTTTTACATCGTCAATATATGCAACAGAGTAATAGAACTTTCATGGAATGAATACAAAACTTCTGTTATAATGAAAATTCAATCTGCAATACCCTCTGATCTATTGGGGCGGAATAAAAGTGCAAGGCGTTATTTTTGGGACGCACTTTAAACAATTTTATTTCGTTACAATGTACATTCGTTTACGATTAATATAAACCGGGCGATAACAATTACGAAAACTCTTAAACGCGGACCCTGTCGGTGGGGCATTAGAATACGCCGACTGCCCCCCTGCAGAGGGTAAAAGCCCCTCAATGAGGGTCCTGGATATGACCTTAAACTATATCCAGTGGTGAGGCTCCAGCTTGTGGGCTTTGGGGAGTGTGGAGCTACCCTTTAATTACCATTGCTTCCAGGTCCACTCGGACCCGGAGTGGTTGTACCTGTTAGGGTCCCAACTATGGGTTAAATAGAAACCGACGTGAAAACAACAAATATACTCTATTAAAAAATTGGTTCCTTCAAAATCTTTGGATTCGGCATTAAATAACCCGAAAAGGGTTGATATGCCGTAAAACAAAAACAACCAACCAACCAACCAAGCTTACGCGCGTAACATTATCCTTCACATATATGAGGCAACAGAAGGTGCTGCTATTTTTTAGCAAATAATTTACAGAAAACATAGTTCTTCATATCATACCGTGCTGATTCCTGTCCAGCCTTTCCTTGTCTTACAAGGCTTTCCTGGTGATTGTACGCCTGCTCGATTCAAATATGAGAAGCATATTAATTAATCAATTCAACAATTTTACATAAGAAAAACAACAATTGTATTCCAAACGATAATAAAATGTTTTCACAAAACATCTGAGAAGTAAATGAGTTGTCTGAAGTAACACACTTCAGACAATCATATCTTTTTTGTTTTTACAAGGGATCCACACTCATGAAGGTTGCAGCCATTCAAAGATAAGGATTAATGCCTATAAGATAACAATATTATTATCGTCAACGGTATAAGTTGTGTATTAGTTAATTATTCAAGAGTACGGTTCAACAAGAACATGTTTATATTAGATTTGGAGGCTACGATATTGTAGTCGGTCGGTAAACAGGCCAGCGGAGCAGTGTTCGGGCAGTTTTATAAAAAAAAAAGTGCGTTTATGAAATCTTCGTTTAAATTTAGCCACAGTTAGGGAGTCGGGGATTTGTTGACAGTAGTTGTATATAGAAAGGTGTCTTGTTTTTTGTGAAAGTCCGGCGAAGGGATCAGAGAATGGAGCGCAGGCAAGCACTTGCAATTAATATAAGGTTAGAGCAGAGACAGGCTCGCAACGTCTCTTCTCTACAAAAGCGGTAGCATTGATGAGATGAGGGCATCATCTACTAGGTTTTGAAGCCGGATTTTTAACTGTAGGTAGGATAGGTAGTATAGAGCGCGCCTGGATATATATGGAAACGTTATATATATATATATATATATATATATATATATATATATATATATATATATATATATATATATATATATATATATATATATATATATATATATATCCATACACAATTGAAAGGTTAATGCAGTTTTTATTTATTGTATAAAGAATTACTAACGACTAGAAAGTAGATGTTTCAGCCTGCACGTATTAAACACACAATATCGCAGAGTTCATTATTTTTCTTACAGGTGAATATGTATTGTATGGAAACATGGCAAGCAACTTAAAAAAAAAAATTTAATCTACGAAAAAAAAAAATATATTTTTTAATATATCGTTTCCCGAAAACGTCGCATAAATACCAGACTTCGCAAACTTTACTATTGTGCCCTCTTTAAAATTCTTATTTCTAGGCAAACCATTCGTCTTAAACCTTGTATTAAATTTTTATACCCTATTTGTTTTTATACTTTTTTAAATTTCTTTATTTTTTCTCGTTTTAATTTAATATATTCTTAATTATCGACATCGAATTCCAAATAGAATAACATTTTACATGTAAGAGATAAAAAAAAGATGTTTTCTTTTCAAAACTAAGCACACAATATCGCAGAGTTCATCATTTTTTGTCACAGGTGCATCCTGTATTATGCGGAACCCTCGAAAGTGAATGTTCATATTTAAAGTAATTTTTCAATTCAAGTCATGCAGACAGCTTAAACGCAATAAAATTTTACAGTAACAATTCGTTTGTTTTGTACATTTTCATATTCGCTAAAACGGGCAAACAGTAGGCACTGCCTATTCGATTAACATTTGTAACAAAACAAAAACAAAAACACCCTAAAACAATAACAATTCATAAACCGAATGCCGGTCTATGTTCATCAATGAATTTACGCGTGTTTTAATATTTCATCATGAGTAATTTGATTCGATTTTTTATGGCATATCAACACTTTGCATGTTATTTAATTACACATTGTAAATTTAATTGTTTGTCTGTTAAAAATACATTCTTTTTCTTCATATTATCTGTGTGTGTATTTCAAAGCATTTTTTTTTATCCCTTTCTTTTTTATGCATGTGTATGTATGTTTTTGTTTTTGTTTTGTTTGTAAATTATTCCTCTCTAGTTGATCTATAATCTCTTTTCTACTCTCTAGTTGATCTATAATCTCTTTTCTACTCTCTAGTTGATCTATAATCTCTTTTCTACTCTCTAGTTGATCTATAATCTCTTTTCTACTCTCTAGTTGATCTATAATCTCTTTTCTACTCTCTAGTTGATCTATAATCTCTTTTCTACTCTCTAGTTGATCTATAATCTCTTTTCTACTCTCTAGTTGATCTATAATCTTTTTTCTACTCTCTAGTTGATCTATAATCTCTTTTCTACTCTCAAGTTGATCTATAATCTCTTTTCTACTCTCTAGTTGATCTATAATCTCTTTTCTACTCTCGAGTTGATCTATAATCTCTTTTCTACTCTCTAGTTGATCTATAATCTCTTTTCTACTCTCTAGTTGATCTATAATCTCTTTTCTACTCTCTAGTTGATCTATAATCTCTTTTCTACGATCTATAACCTCTCTCTTTTTATTTTTCCAGCATATCGTCTTTTTTTCTTAATTTGTATGCTTTCTTTTGTTATACCCTATTTGTTTTTCTTCTTTTTTAAATTTCTTATATGTTTATCCATTTATTCATTGCCTTTTCTTCTACTCAATGTTCGTTCCAAATCATTTAATTTAATTTGGCCCGTTAATTTTGCTGTTTATTTTTCTCTCTTGTATTTTCTTTTACATTCAGTGTGTGTGTGTGTGTCTGTGCGTGTGTGTACCTGTGTTGGCGTGCCCGCGTTTGTGTGTGTGTGTATATACTCGTGTGTGTGTGTGTGTGTGTTTGTTGTAATGTAGGTTTCTTCTGTTTTGTAACTAGCCTAGCATTGTTTCGTACTATGTCATACCTGTTTTAACTGTATGACTTATTTTTCATTTATTTAATTCTGTTTTCGTGGTATACCAGGTTTCTTTTATGACTCCTTTCAGAAGCCATTGGTCGACCGTCACCAAATCAATTTCTGTTTTATTAGCGGCGATGGGTGGTATATAATGGTGACGTGACGTGTAACGGTATATAATGGTTTACATCAACCCTGTTGTAATGGGATGTCTCCTAGCGGCTTTGGCTGCAGGGAGACAGGGTAGTACCAGTCAAGGATCCGTCACTTGACACTCAGCCCAACAGGTGAGGGGCCGGGAACCGGCCCAGCACCTGTTGGACTGAGGTACACCGCCTGGGTAATGCATAGGAGGTCCACCCTCCCAGGCCTTGCCACCGGGCTTTCCGGTGGGGCAAGTTTATTGCTTGCTGCCTGAGGCGCCCCGACCGGGGAATGCCGACGGGGTTACTCAGGCAATTTTTAAAATTGCAGGAGTGGCCCTTCTTTAGGGGAGCCTGCGGGGTTCTCACTTTCCGGCCTTGTGTCACATTTTGCTGATGCGGGCAGCAAAAAAATATCTACACGGTGACGACGACAATAAGAAACTTACTTGGATGAATTCACATGTATACTAGGAATCATGTATAAGTGAGTAGAGATGTGAAAGACAGTTCTTTTTAACACAGAGAGAACATACATTATTGACGACAATACTATTGGAAAGGGTTTCATATAAAGTTCATATTTCAAGACGGGGAAAAGGAAAGAAAAAGAAAAAGAAAAATATTACCACTGGATTTGTACACCAGTAGATGTATTCTATTTCATTATTCTGAATAATATATATTTTTGTGAGCGTATATATATATATATATATATATATATATATATATATATACATACATACATATATATATATTAAGTAAGTTGATTGATAATTTAAAATTAAAATAAAAAAAATTAAAAAATGGATTTAATGAGGAAGATCAAACAAAAGCAACGCATGTTCTTACTTATGAAATCGATTTTTAATTTTTAATTTTAAATACAAATTATCAATCCTCTTACTTTATATTAAAATAGCTCGAGGATATACATGCCTACCGAGCTTATTATATATCTACATTTCAACGGGCACTGTTTTCTTTTCTTGTACGTTAATTGTTCTAATCCCAAAAGTTTATATATATATATATATATATGTATGTGTGTGTGCGTATATACATATGTTTGTGTGTGTGTGTATGTAAATACGTGTGTATGTGTTTGCGGAGAGAATGTTACTATTACTAAATAAGATGCAGTATATTTTGTTTTATTTAAACGTATGCTATTTTGTTCAAATGTCTGATTTTGTTACAACAGTTATTGTATGTTTATATGTTGTTTTTTTCAGAATTTAAATATAACCACAAAACTTAAGATATACATATATATGTGTGGTGTATATATATATATATATATATATATATATATATATATATATATATATACAACACAATCGAAATACGACACTGATTAGAAATCAGATGAAAGATCCTGATAGATATTAATTGGAGTAATACTTCCATGGCGATCCTAGCCAAAAAGGAGAAGCTGAATATTTAAGCAAAGAGCAATATATAAGTCTAGTGGTTATATTTCAATATATGTATATATATACGTGTGTGTGTTTATATATATATGTACATACATATTTATATATATATATATTTTATATATACATATATATATATATATATATATATATATATATATATATATATATATAAAGATAAAGATAATATGGACAGGCGTTTGTGCATTGCCTTTATATATATATATATATATATATATATATATATATATATATATATATATATATATATTGCTTTTAGGAGAAGATTTAATTAAAACTTGCAGCTGCTATATTACTCACGTGTGCCATTTAGACGTGTATCATCTAAATAGGTCACCTGTTACGAATAACTAATTGGCAAAACGAATGCTTCGTTTGTTTATCAAATATATTCAAATTGATTAATAGAGTCCCATGTGAGCTGCGAAGCCGCAAAGCGTATGTTAGCGTGTCCAGTAACAAATTAGAACAACTTCCACGAACGTGTACTGCGATTTTGCTCTCGTAGCTCTAAATTGATCATCGCTGGATTTGACCGACTGACCCTGTGGGTAATTCAACTTATTATTGAAGAGCATTCAAGTGGTTAGAATGGGCAAATAAGGAAATAACATGTAATCGTTTACATAATTGAATATCGATTTAAGTGTTTCTTTCAGAATGTATTAACAAGCATACTTCAAGTTGAAAGATAAATCAATATTTATATGAAAAGAAATATTGATTCATATACTTATTCCCATACCATGATTTTTCTTTGAAAATCAAACAATTTTAGTTACATTTTTTTTCAGTGGAACAATTAAGACTATTATCTAAATTAGGTATATGAATAAAACGGTACTAGTACAGTTTTCGACTTTTTCTTAATTCGTGTTTCAAAGGAGAACTTGACATTTTTTTACGGTGCTTCGTCGCCAGTAGATTCACTGCTAGATGGAGCTCCACGAGAATACTGACATCACGAAGAAGATACCGAGTAAGCCAGTTTCGGTGTCTTTTTCTCGATATGATTGCGCTGGCACGGCGTCTCGATCTTTCCGGGAGTGTATTTTTTGGTTTAATGGCGACCACTGCTCTCTGCAATAGATCGTTATGTTTTGTTCTTGAATGTTTTCTTGTTCTGACGTCAGATGGCATCAACTTATGATTTGACATCGGACGCTCTGTCTAATTTCCGTCATTTCTCTTAAACCACAACCCCATCGAAGCTTTCTCCGCTGTAGTGTTGATTTCTGTAATTAGCATGTTTTTCCAGACTGTGTGAACCCAAATGGACTTCTCAGTTTATGTAACTTCGGGCTCTAATAACTCTTCACACCCTATCCATCTTCTTCGCACTTTTGAATCCAATTTATCTGTCTTTTCCTTTTTCAACAATTTTGATGTTCTTCTTCCTAGTCTACAATCAGTCCATCCACACCGTCTCGTTCTCATCTTGGCCCAACCTCGCTAACAAACTTAATTCTATTCAATAGATTTGGTTAGACAGTATGCTCAAACTATAATTTACTTGATTAGACAATGTGCTCAAACTATAAATAGACAGTGTGCTCAAACTATAATTTACAATTTCGTATTGTAAGCTATTCCATTGTTTAAACAGAAATCAGTAATAAATTTCCCTATATAAGAAGACAGTAATAGATATACTTGATAGAAACTTGCTGATCATCCCACGTAGATAACTCTAATATTAAACAGTTGAGCCAGTGCGTTTTAGTCAATCAGAAAAATGTACAAGTATTCATATTTGCCAGTCTATGATTCTAGCAGTCAAAGATTACCACATATATTTAAACTAGAAACACTGCCTGCATTTTCGATATCAGAAAGTAAAATAGTTGATATCATCTTCCATTTTTGTGTTATTAAGCGGCGTATTCTTTCCGGGAACGAATTTATTTTATAACACGTTGCTACTCATTAATATTTAGAACACGTTGCTACCCATTAATATTTATAACACGTTGTTATCCATTAATATGTATAACACGTTGCTGCCCATTACTATTTATAAACCGTTGCTACCCATTTACATTTATAACACGTTCCTACCCATTAATATTTATAACACATTGCTACCCATTAATATTTATAACACGTTGCAACATATTACTATTTATAACACGTTGCTACCCATTAATATTTATAACACGTTACTACCCATTAACATTTATAACACGTTGCTACCCATTAATATTTATAACACGTTGCTACCCATTAATAAATTATAAATAAAAATAGGTACTTCTGCTTCCAACAACCCTTTTTTTTTCGTGAATGTTGTCTCGTCATCTCCCAGCTCACATAAACTACCGAGAAATCGTAGAAAACGCACTTAATGAAAACATGCAGAAAACGCTCAGTAACAGAAAACTCGCTTGACAAGAAACATTGCTAGTTATATTTCCTTAGACACACCAAGCAGACAGAAAACACACCAAGCATATAGGGGAACTAAAGCACACCATAGAACTTAACGAATAACTCTTTCACAAGAGGGAAACACAACATGGCTTATTGGATGATATGACCATCGATAATAATGGTTTGCCCGTTCTTTGGCAACTCACGTTCCCATAAAACAGAAGTAACTCCTACCGGTGACCAGGGTCGTATCCGACTGTTGGAATTTCCCAAACACATTAGAATAAAAAGGGTTCCAATATTTCGGATAAATTTAGTAGGCTCTTTGTAATTACGATGAAGCATGGTGTTCTTTTCGTCATCGTTTTGTAATTACGATGAAGCATAGTCTTAATTTCGTCAACTATTTGTAATTACGATGAAGCATGATCTTCATTTCGTAGACTCTTTGAAATTAGGATGAACCATGGTCTTAACTTCGTCGTCACTTTGTAATTACGATTTACCAAGATTCTGAGTTGACAGTATCTTTGTAATTACGATAAAGCATGATCTTAATTTCGTAGTCTTTTTGTAATTATGATGAAATAGGGTCTTAATTTCATAGTCTCTTTGTAATTACGATGAACCATTACCATTATTTTACAGTATCTTTTTTAATTACGATAAAACATGGTCTAATTTCGTAGTCTCTTTGTAATTACGATGAAACATGGTCCTGATTTTACAGTCTCTTGTTAATTACGATAAACAATTGTCTTCAGTTCGTAGTCTCTTTGTAATTACGAGGAAGCATGGCCTTAATTTCATAGTCTCTTTGTAATTACAATGATGTCTGGTCTCAATTTCCTCGTGTATTTGTAATTACGATTGAACATGGTCTCAATTTCGTAGTATCTTTGTAATTACGATGAAATTATCCTGATTTTACAGTTACTTTTTATTGCGATGAAGCATGGTCTTAATTTCGTAGAATCTTTGTAATTACGATGAAGCATGGTGTCATATCGTAATCTCTTTTTAATTACGATTAACCATGGTCTTAATTTTGTCATCTCTTTGTAATTACGATGAAGCATAGTCTCAATTTCGTCGTCTCTACGAGGAAGCATGGTCTTAATTTTGTCGTTTCTTTGTAATTACGATCAACCACGATCCTGATCTTACAGTCTCTTTGTAATTACGATGAAGCATGGTCCCAATTTCGTCGTCTCTTTGTAATTACAAGGAAACATGGTCTTAATTTCGCCATCTCTTTGTAATAACAATGAACCATGATTCTGATTTTACAGGCTCTTTTTAATTACGACGAAGCATGATCTTTATTTCGTAGTCTCTTTTTAACTACGATGCAGCATTGTCTTAATTTCGTAGATTCTTTGACGAAGGTGTCTAAGAACCATGTAAAAGAAGACAGAGTTACGCTACATGAAATAATGCTTAATCTAGATCAGTATTTTAATTTTGATGCAGACAAAACTTAATAAATCTTATTCTGTCTGTTTTTTGTATGTTGTAAAGTATCTCACTCCAACATTTTATTCATATTCCTTCTTAAACAAAATAACGCAAGAATACGAAACACTAACGGTAAAAAAATGTTTTTAAACTGTTTTTGTATAAATTATAGATGAATTTTCTAACTAAAATTATTTGGAAACATCTTTAAAATAAAATTAATACGTATTTCTTTCATATCATTAACTACATAAATTTACTAAACTTTCCGTTGGTTGATGTTATATTTTTATATTGTATTTTCGTTTTTCTTCATTGGAATTGGTGTACGATAATTGTTGTTTCTTTTTCATAGCGTTTTAAAATAAAATCCGTGTTCGACATATTCCAGGATGTTTCTGAAATCCGAAACAAAAAAAAGCTACATTATGGGTCACTAAATAAAAAATTACCCCCCCCCCAAAAAAAAACAACAACAACGCTCTTACACATTTCTAGGCAAATTACTGTCGTTTTTTTTCATTTTATACCAATATGTAAAAGATTAATATATATGTATCATGTAATCACTTGGATGTGTTGAACTTACAGAGAGTGGGTTAGAGGGGAGATAAAAGAAGTCTTTACTATAAACAACACTAGACTATTTCCCTGTTACCTGAGATTTCTTATTTCTTTATATATATATATATATATATATATATATATATATATATATATATATACATATATATAATTATTTATATATATAATTATATACATATATATATATATATATATATATATATATATATATATATATATATACATTCTAAAGAAGCTTTGAATAAATAAATATGCAAAAAAAAAAAAAGAAAAAGAAAGAAAGAATGCAGTTTAAATTTCCGGACGAAAAAATATTTTAACTTTAACCTATCGCAGACTTATCACCTATATAATCCGACTCCTAAAATGTTTATAATGACAAAAGAGAATCCATTTGTATCAGGATGAAGAAAAAAAAGCCTTTACTAAAATTGTTAAATAGAAATAGACATAGCATTTGCATAAGCCGATTTCGCAAAAAGTCTTCAATTTAAAACAGAATTTAACTACATGAGGATGAAAAGAGAAAACCTTAACTAAAGTTTTGTAAATAAAAACCGGGGATAATCAGCTGCTTTCGATGTAGCTATTTCCCTCAGGCATTTGTCTATTAAAATGGTCATGTGGCGATGGAAGCCCTTTTTGAGCTCATGGACTTTAAGTGGCACTCGTCTGACAAGGCGTTGCAATCATCAATCATATATATATATATATATATATATATATATATATATATATATGGACAATTAGATATAGAATTAGAATAAAATAATAATTTTTCTTATATATATATATAAATATATATGCATAGAAATATATATATATATATATATATATATATATATATATATATATATGGATAGATAGATATAAGGGTTTAATGAGTTTGCAATCATCAGTGAAATATGACAATAATTACCGGTTGTATATATATATATATATATATATATATATATATATATATGTGTGTGTGTGTGTGTGTGTGTGTGTGTGTGTGTGTGTGTGTGTGTGGAAATGTGCATTTGTTTCCTTATAATATATACCAATCCTTATTTAGGAACGTCAATGTTATTAAAGAACTATATAATGAATGAATGGCAAACTCTATATTCCAAAGCACATGGTGTTGACCACCTTACAATTTATTCCTTTAATTCAGTTGACATTTTCAATTCTTAACAGTATCTGTTACGTAGCACAAAATAAAAAAAAAACTAATTATTATATTAATCAGTGAATCTATTTTTGTCTTTACTAATCAGAAGAAATAGCTACAATCAATCCATCAGCAGCAGATAAAGTGCGTTTTGACATGACTGAAAATCCGAAAATTGGAAGAGGAGCTGTAAATATCTTATAATATATTTACATGACACCATCGTTTTATCTCCTTTTGATTGATTGGTAAGGAAGGTAGCTAGTCTCCCTGATTGATTAATAACAAGACCTTCCAAATGGCGAATGGGCCCTTTTTCGGGGTCAACGGCCAACAAGCACCATGTGTGTTTTTGCGTGTTGGGGTGGAGAGGGCTCAATCCCTGATTTAAAAAAAAACAAACTATAAACCGCATTTAGGTGGTCTGCAGTTTTACTTGTTGCTAGCTATCTTGCTCTTGCTTGTTGCTGGATCTAAACACTTGAACCGAGAGAGAGAGAAAGAGAGAGAGAGAGAGATAGAGTCCTAGCTGCCGAACAAAGCTAAGACTCTGTAAAATCATCTGTGTATAGATACTCCCTCAGGCATTTATCTATTAAAATGGTCCTGTGGCGATAGAAGTCATTTTTGAGCCCATGGACTTTAAGTGTATGAGGGAGTGGCATTCGTCTGGCAAGAAGTTGCAATCATCAATCATATATATATATATATATATATATATATATATATATATATATATATATATATATGGATAATTGGATATAGAATTAGAAATAAATAATAATTATTCTTATATATATGCATATATATGCTTATATATATGGATCGATCGATAGATAGATAGATAGATAGATAGATAGATAGATAGATAGATACCCGTGTTTAATGAGTTTTGATCATCAGTGCAAAATAACAATAATTACCGGTTGGGTAATTCGAACCCGGCCACGAAGCTCCCTATGAGTTCATTTGTCACCAAAAACTATCCTAAAATAAAGTGGATTAATAAACGCTTAAACTGGGCGCACACATTTGATCATATAGAGCGTTGTAACCACGAAAACCGTGTCGTTACATAAATTAGGCTAGGTTCTTTTTTATCTGAGTCATCACTTATCAAACCCGAGGGCCACTCGAGGATTAGTGTTAATGGGTGTACAGTAGTCAATGGGATAATATAGTAATACTGGGTATTAGTGGGAATTTACCCTAGTTGACTGCCTCTTAGTTTATAATTCCAAGACAACGCCTATTCTTAACTATTCTTAAAGAGGCTTGGTAATGATAATTAAATAATTCTTATTTTTAGACGCACAGGCACTAAGTTTTCATGCCTACACTATCATTTGTGTAGGATAACAATTCACACATATGCGTATATGTATGCCTGAGCGTGTGTGTATGCGCGCTTATGCGTGTGTGTGTAAGTTTTTTATCGTCACTATATCTTTATTCATGAGAACGGGAATTACCAACTTTGTTAGAATAACATAATTTTCATAAATTGCTACGCGATTGTGTCCGTCGTTCTTTCGCGAATTCAATTAACATCCGGGTCAATTAGTTGACATTTAGACAAGAACACCGGCGGCTTATACGTTTATTTTTGTTTTTGTTTTTGTTTTTTTATTACTCTGAACTCACAGAGAAAAAAAAATGTCTGATAAAAATGTGTATTGTAATCTTTCTATCAAACACATACGAGAACTGCAAAACGGCAGCGATTCTGTTAACCTTCGAGATTTTCTTTTAAAATGAGATGAATGCCTGCAATGAACATTAATCTGACAGCTTAGTTTATTTGCTGCTTTGTGTGTGTTTTTTTAATATTTATTTTTAATCCTGCTAGTCTCTGTTTTATCGTTATTTTCATGGCTAGTACTCGGCTGAGCTCCAATCTGTGGCCTCCTCCTTGCCTTACTTTTACGAAAAATAAGACCATCGATACAGTTCAGAATGGACAAAGAAAAAGATAACCAACTGGCCTTCCTTGATATACTCATATCACGCACAGAGCATGGGTGCAAGACATCCGTATATCGCAAGCTTACCTTCACCGGACAATACCTTAACTTCAACTCCCATCACCAATACAGTATCAAACATGGAATCACACGCTGCTTACAACATCGAGCAGAGACAATAAGTAGCGACACCATTAGATACCACCAAGAAATGGTCAGGTGAGGAATACCCTCCGTCGTAACAACTACCCCGATAGCATACTATCCACTAGACGTGTTAATTGTTTAAGAGAGGAGAATGACACCCAAAAATCACCAACGGCCTGCCTACCATACATACGAGGCATGTCCGAAAAGATTCAGATAATACGTGTCCCCTACAACATCAGGAGGGTATTCAAGAGCGAGTCACCACTCAGACGACACCTCGTACGAGTGAAGCCGCGCATGGAGGAGAACATGACAAAGAACTGCATATACTCCATTCCATGCAGTTGCAGAAAGGTTTACAAGGGTGAAACATGCCGCCCCCTCAAAGTAAGGGTGGAAGAACAACGAAAAGCGGTAACTAAAGGGGAGACGGACAAATCGGGTATAGCCAACTATGTCTGTATAAAGAGGGGGGACCATCGCCTCCTATGGTATGAAGTAAAAATAATAAACAGAGAGACCCACTGGAAAGTGAGAAAACTTAAAGAAACAGCTCACATGCTCCAACATAACAACCTACTGAGCAAACCAAGCATAGAGCTGAATGCAATTTGGACACCTCTAATAGAGAGATAAAACCTTGAATAACAATATAGGTTTAACGTTAACAAAAACCAACTAAAAATTGTCCTAGTGACATATGGCCGAGTGGTCTTAGACGTTGTATCAAAGTTTACAGTTACCCAAACGTGCTGGGTTCAATCCTGAACGAAGGCAGTGAAAAGTAACATTCAAAACAGAGAATCAGCAGCTATGTCCCGGAGCCTAGCTGGAGTCCGACCACGGTACCTTCGTAATAATAATAAAGGGTTGGGTTCGAGGCTCCTAACAAACGGTTCCCCAGTTCGATACAAAACACCTGAAGAAGGCCGGAGGGCAAAACGGCCGAAACCTTTTGACTATAACAACCAAGATGAGGAAGTCAGTTCGACAATCTCAATAAATGAAACCACCTCATCTAAAAAAATACAGACAATTACAATTACTACGTTTGTCATTGACATCGAAAAAACACAATACAGCTGATCTATAAAAAATATTTTGTTTTTATTTCACTCTCAAACCAGTTTGTGATTGATAATTATGGCGAGTGTTTGAAATTAATGAAGGTGCCTGGAGGTAGTGGGAATATATGGCGGCTAATAATGTGTCAGCTTGTTCTATATTTATGACCAACAGCTCCGGCTTATGGTTTGTCGATTTATATAAACATTATTTCCCTTGGAATATCTAATATTTCCCAATTTCCCATTGCGGATTATCTCAATTTTTTACCGATATCCTCTGATATATTTTTCGTCAAATTATGCATTTCAATAGACAACGTATAAAAGTCCACCTTTCCTCAAATTATATAATTTGCGTGTGTTCAACCTATCAGATGCATCTCCTCTGTAAATATATAACAGTTGTAGATCTTGGCAATTTATTAAAATATATTTAAGATTGTATAAGTAGCGATACATAGGATACTGATTGGGCTCCTCCACCTTTAGTAAATATTAGTGTGTAATAGCAGGGGGTTGTATTTGGAGTCGTGGTATTACTAATTCCTCACTTTTTGTCAACTTTCCAGTTGCGATGCTGTCATCTGTTTCTCCTTGAAGTTGTGTTTTATTAGATACAGTGGGTTGCAGGGGTTTCACGAATATTGCGATTTAGATATTTGCGTTGATTATACGTCTGTAATCAATATACAAGTTAGAAAAGCATTTCATCCAAGGCATGAAAATTGTTAAACAAAATGTACTTTTATAAATTTTACAAAGTTAGGTATGCAAATGTAATACCTTACTTTGTAAAATGTATAAGAGTGCACTTTGAAGATAAATAAATTTCAAATTGAATCTTGGATATTATTTTTAAAGCCTATAGTAAAAACATTTTGTTTAACAATTTTCATGCCTTGGATGAAATGCTTTTCTAACTTGTATCCTATCTTTTTAAGATTATATTTTATTTAATTTATTAATTAGTATTTAAAAAAAGATGAATGTGATTTTGTATGTATTTATAAACACTCTCTTACTCTCTATTTCAGATTGTATTCCTCCTCACACCACAGCTCATTTTTGCTACCTCCTCTTTGTATTAATACACGTCTGATTATTCTCGCTGTTTCAGTTTTTAATTCTCCTCACTCCACAACCCTTTTTTGCAACTCTCTCTATGTCATACATGTCTGAATAATAAGAAAATCTGATTTTTTTAACAAAAAAACTTTAAAATAACTTTTTTAGATTAATTATTTTAAAACTTCTTTCAGAATAGAAAATCTTCACAATTTAATAAGGAACATATTTCGTATAGGTTTCATTAAAAATATTCAGTAGATAACGAAAAAAATAGAGATGAATATTTCAAAAGCAGTGTATAACTGGTTTCGCTCAATAGTTGCCCTCGCTAGCGAAAGACTTTGTTATTATTATTATTATTATTATTATTATTATTATTATTATTATTATTATTATTATTATTATTATTATTATTTAAAACATTTTGTGTCCTGCGCTTTCGCGCGGGGACTAATAGTGCTTTTATAATTATAATGTTCGTTTTAGTGAACATTTGGCAGCTTTGACCGCCGTTCGGATTTTATACACATCCAGCAAGGTATTATGTTTGTGTTTTGGGAAATGTGTATGAATTCTTCACAGAATATGGATGGTTGAGGGTTTTTTTTTAGTTTTAGTTTTTAGTGCAAATAAAACTGATCATGGATCTGAGAGTAATGTGTATCTGTTTGTGAGTTTTCAGATTGATAGTCATGGACAATTCTATAGTGGCGTAAAAACACATAATTTGAGGAGATTAAACTAGTTCTGTAGTTTATGCCAAAATCGAAGGATAGAAAAATGAGTGCATTTGAAAAAGGCAGAAAAGGGAGGAGCGTTATAAGTTAATGCTTAACACTTCTACGTAAAATGAAAAAGGGGACACTATAATAGGCATTAGAAATGGTATTAAGCAGGCCTGTAAATTAAGAGCTAGTCAGTTTGCCTTTTCATACAGGGGCCATGAACTTAAAATTTTAACTGAACTCTTTTAATAATGAAAAAAAAATCTAGCAAAAGGTCCCTGACTATTCGGTCATAAAATACGCTTAGATATATTATTTAAATTTACGCGGATTTCCTACTTCCCATAATAGTCAATTATTTTATATTATATTCTACACAATATATGGTCATGCTTTCAAAAGCAAAATTAAAAAACAAATGATTTGAGTGCCATGACATAGAATCAAAACCGGAACCAAAACATAAAACACATAGTTTAATGATTGAAACTAATACAATTTAAGCTAACGAAAGTTTATTTTTAATCTATATGGTTGGACTGCGTAATGGAGTGTGCACTTTCTTAAATACAAGGGATTTTCCATGACAACAATGGACAAGTTGCAAGCAAGGGAAGTCGGACAATCCACTAAGTTTTAAAAATTTAGAAATTATGAGAGAATATTACTTTTGTTTTTATTAATACAGATGCAACAGTTTGGTACTATTCAATAATTCAAGTAAATACCCATCGGTTATAAAAAAAGAAAGAAAAGCAATAAATGATTACGAGATTGTAATGATATATATATATATATATATATATATATATATATATATATATATATATATATATATATATATAATTTAAAGGAGATTAGAACAATAGTCTAAAGAGCTGAGTGTATTTTAATGTAACAGTGAAATTACTAGTTTTATTAAAATACAGGAAAGAAGAAGTGCTCGTTGTAAATTATCAATCACATTACTTAATATATATATATATATATATATATATATATATATATATTTAGTAGAGATTTACTTGTTGATTTGTAAATCGCCACATGTTCTCGTCTTCTTTTACCAACAACGACTATATTTCATTCCTATATATATATATATATATATATATATATATATATAAATATATATATATATATATATATATATGTATACTAGCAAAAGTACCCGTCGTTGACTGCCTACAAAACATGGACTCTGCTTTATGAAAGTATGAGAGGTTATGAGAAGGAAGGTTTGTAAAGAGATAGCTTCGAATTTGTAGGAATGAAAACCAAGGAAAATATGATGAAAGTAAAAATAATATAGATAAATCCCACAATCATATATATATATATATATATATATATATATATATATATATGTGTGTGTGTGTGTGTGTGTGTGTGTGTGTGTGTATTGGAGATTTATTGTTGATTTGCAAATCGCCACATGTTCTCGTCTTCTTTTACCAACAACGACTATATTTCATTCCTCGCATTGTGATAGCCCTCTAAATTTCTACTACATACCTTTCACACACAATGCTTCAAGCAAAGTACATATAACTACTATATATATACATATATATATATATATATATGACTGTTTGTATATAATTCTGCGTATGTTGTAGAGTCTTATTAAAATTTTATCTGTCAGGTAATTCCTTCTATCTTGTAATCATGAGGTTAGAAACACTAGCTTTACTCATTAATGCAGCTTGTGAATATTTTATATGCATATAAACAAGCCGTCCGATAACTCAGCTATCATGGGTGAAACTAGAAGTGTGTTTCTACGTCTAAAACTCATAAAATGTGCACAGTGAACCACCTAAAAAGAACTACAGTAACCAATTGAAATATTGCTTGCCAACGCCTGCGGAACAACCCGCTGTCTTTGGCTGGTAATTCGCTAAGCTTTATTGATTAAACTATTCTACTTGTCGACACATCAAAAGACGAAAACCAAGACCCTCTGTCAAGCGTTTAATGCCATAGACAAATTGTGATGTTTTCATTTTTGGTGTTGAGTAGGGAAGTGATGATTAATACACGTCTATATATCCGAGATAAAGGGAAATAATGACAACATAGGAGCCAGGGAATTTCTATTAGATAATTGGGAAATGTGGAAATGTTGTTTTATGGGTATTTTATCTTGCATGCCTTTTTGTAAGCAGAATGATCCAGTGTGTTTTATAGAATCGTTGACTCGAAACAAAGTACACAGCAAAAAGAGAAATTGGCAAGCACATAATTTGAGGGGTTTATTTCATGACCAATGAGTCACAAATTGTCAGAGATAAAAGAAACACGAGGATAAGTTATCGGCAAACATTACTCTGTTATATTACTTTCGATAAACATAACAATGCAGGACAACAAACTACAAGTCAACTACATAACATATATATATATATATATATATATATATATATATATATATATATATATATATATATATATAACACGGACGAATGAATTATTTGTTTATAGTGGTGAAATCTTTGTAGAGGAAGATCAACACTTGCTAGTATTACTGCTAACTTCCGTCGGTGCAGGCAACTGCCACACAATAGATTATACAGTAAACCTCAGATTTTTATCTCAAAGTTTTCTTTTCCGAGCTGGACATCTTAACGCAGACTAGAGATGCATCTTTCTGCTTGAATTAATGGAATTTTCCACGACTCGGCGCGTTATATACAACGTCTCACATTTCCAAATAGTCACCCTTCTAGTACTGGCAAGGGTCAATGTTGCTTTACTTCTGTGATATAGCGACAGCCAGTATATATATATATATATATATATATATATATATATATATATATATATATATATATATACTAACAAAAGTACCCGTCGTTGACTGCCTACAAAAAATGGACTCTGCTTTATGAAAGTATGATAGGTTATGAAAAGGAAGGTTTGTAAAGAGAAAGCTTCGAATTTGTAGGAATCAAAACCGAAGAAAAATATGATAAAAGTAAAAATAAAATAGATAAACCCCATAATTTTTTATACCATACCTGTTCACATTGAACCACTTATCACAATATTCTGTGGATCTGTATTAAAAAAAACCCTTGTTTAACTTTTTGACATATATCCATTCTATGGACGTCAGGTGCGAACGAACACCCCATAATTTTATTATACCATATTTCTTCAAACTGAAACATAATTATCAAAGTATACTTACGCAGATTGATATGAAAAGTCTTTATAAAAGTGTGTGCCTGTTTTCATTCTATGGAGGCCAGGCACGAACGCAAATCCCACAATTTTATTATACCATCCCCATTTAAGTTAAAACATACTTATCAAAGTATTATTATGTACATCTATATCAAAAAAACTTTTAAACTTTTTTTTTTTTAATTTTTTTATTTCCATACTTTGTGGACCAGACGCGAACGAAGACCCCCCCCCAATTTTAATGAATCAATGTTCTGCCAGATCAAACATACCCATTCCTGTGTCGCGATACATCTTCTATCATTATATGTAATCAGTTTTTTAAAGTAGTCAACCATATAGGAGCCTATTCGTGGCCACCCACGCACACACACTCACACACACTCACACACACATCCAGCTTTATAATACACATATATATATATATATATATATATATATAAATAAGGGATGGTCATATATATATATAATGAAAAAATGAATCTTATTTGGATGTTATAAAATAAATAAGTCGATTAAATAAAATCACGAAAAAAAAAACACTAAATAAATTGTGTCCCCCAAATAGTTCCGACTGTAAACGAATGTGTATCTGCTTGCATAAAGTAGGAGGGGGTGTAAAATTGATGGCAAGCGCCTCGAGGACAGACAGGTGGAACATAGTTCGTCCTCTGTGCAGAACAGAAAAACACTCCGGAGAGAATGTGGAACAACAGTGTTGTCCAATAGCCGATTCTACTAATTTTGTTCTCCTGAAAAGAGGCTGGTGATCAAGGATGAAACGAGGCACATGGTCATCGTTATCCCTTTCGTATAAGTAATTATACAAGAAAAAGAAAACATTCAGACATTTATTCTTGAAAACTTTGTCTTGCAAAAATCGCTTTGCGTTCCCTTAAAATCCGTGATTGTAATCGACTTATTTATTGTGTAGCATCATAATATGGTTCATTTTTCATCATTTCACAATGTTGTAGTTCTAATAAAGATATATATATATATATATGTGTATATATATACATATATATATATATATATATATATATATATATATATATATATATAAGCATATCACTAATGTTACAATTTTTCATAACTATGTTACAATTACGAAAAATCTAAGGTTCAAGATGGAATAGTGTCCAATGTTGAGTTTCATTTTTTACACCGTTTTTTTAAGCCAAACTCAGGAATCTAACAGAATTTCGAACGCATTTACTTCGTAGGGTAGCGCATTCTTTTTTCCTCATCAGTGGCTGAATAGTAAGTAATTCGTAATTGTATTTTTCGGGCACCTACAATCATAGCCCGAATCAATCATGATCTAGAAATATCAATTTCTTATACTGATTACGTTTTAATATTTATTTCTAGAGCCGTGATAACTTTAAATGAACTGAACAAAAGATATTTGCAAATATATAATTTTGTTTTTAATTTCCTTTATAATCACCGACCTATTAACCGAGCTAAGCTTAAAAAGTAATACAAGGATGAGACATTTGCAAACACGTGATGTTAGTTCGATCACCAGCAACACAATCACAAAAAATAAAAAAAATACAGTTTCACGATATACAAGCTGCGCCACAGGAAACGTTTTTTGAATTTCCCTCTTTGAGTGTCTAACTTTAGAAAGCAGCTTCAAATTTGTTCTCGTGAAAATGACTATCATTTATCAAGGATAATCTTTCGCTTCTAAATATTCAATAATAGCAGAGTTTAGTAATTTTCTTTTTATGTCCATTATACATTTTTGTTGAAATTCTCACAGATTTTTGCTTTCGTTTAAAAACTGTCTCCCGTGACTCAATGTGGGTATATATATATATATATATATATATATATATATATATATATATATATATATATATATATATATATATAATATGCAATTATATATGCAGATTTAAAACGTCTAAAGCAAGCGAAAGAGACAATTATGTTCTCGCACGCGAAAGATGCTATTAATAAGGGATATAATTTAGTAAATGATTTTATGTACGTTATAAGAGTTTTGGTTAAATATTCGCATTTTTTTTCTGTTAAAACATCTGTTTCCGGTGACTTACCCTGTATTTTTTATAAACATACCGACTTGCATAACAACTTAACTGCATCAGAAACAATACCAGGTTATATCTAGCTAGCCAGAAATGCCTGTGTTGTAATCTCTCTCTCTTTCTCTCTCTCTCTCTCTCTATATATATATATATATATATATATATAAAAGCAAAAACATATGTATGTATGCATGTATGTATGTATGTGTGTGTGTATGTTTGTGTGTCTGCTAAAAACTTTCAACAGACAGAGGAAAACATTCACAAATTAGGTATTATATTGAAGCTCCATCCTACGCACGAAAAATATCCAAAAATTGGTCAAAAACGTTCATTTTTTTCACCCCGAAATCGACAATTTTCTACGGGGGGGGGGTAACAAAAACCGTCCTTTCATGACGACGACCGGTTCTAGGCATGCGTCAGATGATGCCATGACCTGATTTAGTTTAAATAGTTGAAGAAGTGACTGAATTTCATGTACATCGTTAGCTCAGTTGGTTACCGCGTTGGTCCATTATCTACACGTTTTGGATTCGAATCGTGGTGTGAGAATTTTTCTTTTCGATTTTCTAAATTTAAATATTGAAGCAGGGTTATTGAAGCCATTTTTCACGTAACGTTCGATTTCTGTATATTTTTTTTTACTTCGCTTATTCTTAGGTTTTCATTAACATCCCCGACCGACCACACACAGCTAAAAACACCCCAGTACCCAACGATGTTTAAAATTTTAATATCGAAACATTTTGCACGTGTTTTTTTTTTTTTGTAACGCTCGTTTTTCTGTTTTCTTTTTTGTTTTTTCGATTTTTACATTTAACATCGTTCGTTTCCCGGACGTTAGTTGTTTTGGTGTTTTATTTGTTTTGATTACCCCCCCCCGGGTACCTCCGCTTCGTTTTTATGTTTTCTTTTTATACTTCGCTTATTCTTAGGGTTTTATTAACACCCCGACCCCTCCAAGCACTCGGACAACACCAGGTACAACCCCTCTTTATTTTTCAGATAAGATTTAACGTTCGTTTTTCTGTTTTCTATTTTTACTTCGCTTTTTCTTTTTTTATCTTTTTATTTTTATTTTTCAGAAGTTTTAACGTTCGTTTTTCTGTTTTCTTTTTTGTTTTTCAGATTTTCAGATTTAACACCGTTCTTTTGCTTTATGTTAGTTTTGTGTGTGTTTGTGTTTTGTTTTTTTTTTGTACTTCGCTTTAATTTACCTGACTTTTACAAGCTATTTTCGAGATATCTTTTGATCGCCGTGTAGCGCGGAAAACAGAAACTGGCTTCCTGCGCAAAACTAGGACAAACATCGCGCAACTTGACGTTGTCGCACCTGCTAATTTCCATTTATAAACGTCAACTATACACACTTATCAATTCATCTATTGCCGTGGCCGAAATGGGTAAGTCGCAGGTTTTTTTCCATTTCCTTTCCACCTCCGCGTAAAAGGTTCGGGGTTCAAGCCTATATTTCTAATAAAACTTTTTTTTTGCTTTTACACTTCCGCACACCCGGCGAACTATTTTTTAACAGGGTGGTTTTAATCTAACCCCCCAACACACATCTCCAAACACCTAGGCAACGCCGGATACCCCCGCTAGGCCGGTACTAATTTTCTACTGAAATTCAAACCTCAAAATAGGAATTAGTAATATAATTAAAAAAGTTATTTGCTAATCAGAAACAAATGAGCAAGCTAAGAAGTACATAAGCATAAAATTTACTCGATCGATGATTGATTTGATGGAGAAAAAAAACAAGGAATGCATAAAATAAACTTTGGTGTCTTCTGTAAAAGTGGATTAACAATCTGTTATGATATCTGGACTAGTTCACACAGGGATCATTGTCAGTCAAATATCGACGTCTCTTTATATTCTGAAGTTGTATCCCTACGTTTTCTTGGATGTGTGAATAATAGTCGTTATAAATTGTGGTCGCTTTAATTTGTGCCCGTGTCTGTTTTCTACTTAAACATGAAGAAAAACATTTCCTGTCTTTAGTGTATAGTGCAAAACACACACTTTTTCACAGAGCCAATTACCTTCAGGTAAATTTCTAATCATAATCCAGCTATTAATTGTTCTGACTTGTACAGAAATGGCGAGAGTTCGTCAAATGTATGTAAAGCTGATTGAATTAACAATATATCGATTTTTTATTGACTATAACCGAAATATAAAATTTTCAATTACTTCTGAAAAGTAATCATCAATTCTTTGTCTCCGTGCGAATCGTAACCGGTATAAGAGAAGCTTTAAAATTAAACCTTGTATTTTTTTAAACTTAAAATGTTGAAAAAATACGAATACGACAGTTATACCTTTAAAACGAGCTGATTCCAGAATGATGTTGGTTGGTTGGTTGTTTTTTACGGCATATCAACCCTTTTCAGGTTATTTAATGCAACATCTAGTGATTTTGAAGAAAAACATTTTTGATGGAATATTTTTTTCAAATCGGTTTCTACTTAACCCATACCACTCATACTGTGAGCAATCGTATTAACGGGTGGGCCCATACTCCCCAAAGCCCACAGGCTGGGGCCTTACCATTGGATATAGTTTAAGGTCATATCCAGGACCGTTCTATAATATATTTTCTATATAGTCATCACCATTCTCAATTCACGTTTACCAGCAATCGAATATATGGCAGTGCATGTGCATCTAAAGAGAACATAGTCATAAAAGTATTGTTCCAAAGATAGATCCCGTAGATTTAACCAAAATAATTGAAGAACTACGAAGATGAGAATGGTACAATTAAAACGCGCCAACTTTTGTTCTCCAAAATGTATTTTCGAACTAGTCACCACTAATATTCCATATCATGTTAAACATACATTTGGATTATTTCTTCAAACTCCTCATCCTAACATTCACGAGCAATATCAACTGAAACAAATACATTGAGTACATTTCGAAAGCTGCTGCAAAGAAAGTGATTTCTCTTCAATGAGAGTCGCCATACGCTGATAAATGAAACATTTTTGCCACATCTGTTCTGTTGAATTAACTACTCGTATCTACCGCTTTGATACGGTTCAAAAAAGAGTCTGCAATCTAATATGTGTATATATATAAATATATATATATATATATATATATATATATATATATATATATATAAGCATATCACTAATGTTACAATTTTTCATAACTATGTTACAATTACGAAAATCTAAGGTTCAAGATGGAATAGTGTCCAATGTTGAGTTTCATTTTTTACACCGTTTTTTTAAACCAAACTCAGGAATCTAACAGAATTTCGAACGCATTTACTTCGTAGGGTAGCGCATTCTTTTTTCCTCATCAGTGGCTGAATAGTAAGTAATTCGTAATTGTACTTTTCGGACACCTACAATCATAGTCCGAATCAATCATGATCTAGAAATATCAATTTCTTATACTGATTACGTTTTAATATTTATTTCTAGAGCCGTGATAACTTTAAATGAACTGAACAAAAGATATTTGCAAATATATAATTTTGTTTTTAATTTCCTTTATAATCACCGACCTATTAACCGAGCTAAGCTTAAAAAGTAATACAAGGATGAGACATTTGCAAACACGTGATGTTAGTTCGTTCACCAGCAACACAATCACAAAAAATAAAAAAAATACAGTTTCACGATATACAAGCTGCGCCACAGGAAACGTTTTTTGAACGTCCATTTCCCTCTTTGAGTGTCTAACTTTAGAAAGCGGCTTCAAATTTGTTCTCGTGAAAATGACTATCATTTATCAGGGATAATCTTTCGCTTCTAAGTATTCAATAATAGCATAGTTTAGTAATTTTCTTTTTATGTCCATTATAAATTTTTGTTGAAATTCTCACAGATTTTTGCTTTCGTTTAAAAACTGTCTCCCGTGACTCAATGTGGGTATATATATATATATATATATATATATATATATATATATATATATATATATATATATATATATAATATGCAATTATATATGCAGATTTAAAACGTCTAAAGCAAGCGAAAGAGACAATTATGTTCTCGCACGCGAAAGATGCTATTAATAAGGGATATAATTTAGTAAATGATTTTATGTACGTTATAAGAGTTTTGGTTAAATATTCGCATTTTTTTTTCTGTTAAAACATCTGTTTCCGGTGACTTACCCTGTATTTTTTATAAACATACCGACTTGCATAACAACTTAACTGCATCAGAAACAATACCAGGTTATATCTAGCTTAGCCAGGAATGCCTGTGTTGTAATCTCTCTCTCTCTCTCTCTCTCTCTCTCTCTCTCTCTCTATATATATATATATATATATATATATATATATATATATAAAAGCTAAAACATATGTATGTATGCATGTATGTATGTATGTATGTGTGTGGATGTTTGTGTGTCTGCTAAAAACTTTCGACAGGCAGAGGAAAACATTCACAAATTAGGTATTATATTGAAGCTCCATCCTACGCACGAAAAATATCCAAAAATTGGTCAAAAACGTTCATTTTTTTCACCCCGAAATCGACAATTTTCTACGGGGGGGGGGTAACAAAAACCGTCGTTTCATGACGACGACCGGTTCTAGGCATGCGTCAGATGATGCCATGACCTGATTTAGTATAAATAGTTTAAGAAGTGACTGAATTTCATGTACATCGTTAGCTCAGTTGGTTACCGCGTTGGTTCATTATCTACACGTTTTGGATTCGAATCGTGGTGTGAGAATTTTTTTTTTCGATTTTCTAAATTTAAATATTTAAGCAGGGTTATTGAAGCCATTTTTCACGTAACGTTCGATTTCTGTATATTTTTTTTTACTTCGCTTATTCTTAGGTTTTCATTAACATCCCCGACCGACCACACACAGCTAAAAACACTCCAGTACCCAACGATGTTTACAATTTTAATATCGAAACATTTTGCACGTGTTTTTTTTTTGTAACGCTCGTTTTTCTGTTTTCTTTTTCGTTCGTTTCCCGGACGGTAGTTGTTTTGGTGTTTTATTTGTTTTGATTACCCCCCCGGGTACCTCCGCTTCGTTTTTATGTTTTCTTTTTATACTTCGCTTATTCTTAGGGTTTTATTAACACCCCGACCCCTCCAAGCACACGGACAACACCAGGTACAACCCCTCTTTATTTTTCGGATAAGATTTAACGTTCGTTTTTCTGTTTTCTATTTTTACTTCGCTTATTCTTTTTTTATCTTTTTATTTTTATTTTTCAGAAGTTTTAACGTTCGTTTTTCTGTTTTCTTTTTTGTTTTTCAGATTTTCAGATTTAACACCGTTCTTTTGCTTTATGTTAGTTTTGTGTGTGTTTGTGTTTTTTTTTGTTTTTTTTTTGTACTTCGCTTTAATTTACCCGACTTTTACAAGCTATTTTCGAGATATCTTTTGATCGCCGTGTAGCGCGGAAAACAGAAACTGGCTTCCTGCGCAAAACTAGGACAAACATCGCGCAACTTGACGTTGTCGCACCTGCTAATTTCCATTTATAAATGTCAACTATACACACTTATCAATTCATCTATTGCCGTGGCCGAGATGGGTAGGTCGCAAGTTTTTTTCCATTTCCTTTCCACCTCCGCGTAAAAGGTTCGGGGTTCAAGCCTATATTTCTAATAAAACTTTTTTTTGCTTTTACACTTCCGCACAACCGGCGAACGATTTTTTAACAGGGTTGTTTTAATCTAACCCCCCAACACACATCTCCAAACACCTAGGCAACGCCGGGTACCCCCGCTAGGCCGGTACTAATTTTCTACTGAAATTCAAACCTCAAAATAGGAATTAGTAATATAATTAAAAAAGTTATTTGCTAATCAGAAACAAATGAGCAAGCTAAGAAGTACATAAGCATAAAATTTACTCGATCGATGATTGATTTGATAGAAAAAAAAACAAGGAATGCATAAAATAAACTTTGGTGTCTTCTGTAAAAGTGGATTCACAATCTGTTATGATATCTGGACTAGTTCACACAGGGATCATTGTCAGTCAAATATTGACGTCTCTTTATATTCTGAAGTTGTATCCCTACGTTTTCTTGGATGTGTGAATAATGGTCGTTATAAATTGTGGTCGCTTTGATTTGTGCCCGTGTCTGTTTTCTACTTAAACATGAAGAAAAACATTTCTTGTCTTTAGTGTATAGTGCAAAACACACGCTTTTTCACAGAGCCAATTACCTTCAGGTAAATTTCTAATCATAATCCAGCTATTAATTGTTCTGACTTGTACAGAAATGGCGAGAGTTCGTCAAATGTATGTAAAGCTGATTGAATTAACAATATATCGATTTTTTATTGACTATAACCGAAATATAAAATTTTCAATTACTTCTGAAAAGTAATCATCAATTCTTTGTCTCCGTGCGAATCGTAACCGGTATAAGAGAACCTTTAAAATTAAACCTTGTATTTTTTTAAACTTAAAATGTTGAAAAAATACGAATACGACAGTTATACCTTTAAAACGAGGTGATTCCAGAATGATGTTGGTTGGTTGGTTGTTTTTTACGGCATATCAACCCTTTTCAGGTTATTTAATGCAAAATCTAGTGATTTTGAAGAAAAACATTTTTGATGGAATATTTTTTTTTCAAATCGGTTTCTACTTAACCCATACCACTCCTGGTCAAATTGGAC
The DNA here is from genome assembly GCF_053919585.1 of Euprymna scolopes. Taxonomy (NCBI): domain Eukaryota; kingdom Metazoa; phylum Mollusca; class Cephalopoda; order Sepiida; family Sepiolidae; genus Euprymna; species Euprymna scolopes. Next base: position 12,176,336 of record NC_136492.1, on the reverse strand, counting down.
CTGTGAGCAATCGTATTAACGGGTGGGCCCATACTCCCCAAAGCCCACAGGCTGGGGCCTTACCATTGGATATAGTTTAAGGTCATATCCAGGACCGTTCTATAATATATTTTCTATATAGTCATCACCATTCTCAATTCACGTTTACCAGCAATCGAATATGGCAGTGCATGTGCATCTAAAGAGAACATAGTCATAAAAGTATTGTTCCAAAGATAGCTCCCGTAGATTTAACCAAAATAATTGAAGAACTACGAAGATGAGAATGGTACAATTAAAACGCGCCAACTTTTGTTCTCTAAAATGTATTTTTGAACTAGTCACCACTAATATTCAATATCATGTTAAACATACATTTGGATTCTTTCTTCAAACTCCTCATCCTAACATTCAACTGAAACAAATACATTGAGTACATTTCGAAGGCTGCTGCAAAAAAAGTGATTTCTCTTCAATGAGAGTCGCCATACGCTGATAAATGAAACATTTTTGCCACATCTGTTCTGTTGAATTAACTACTCGTATCTACCGCTTTGATACGGTTCAAAAAAGAGTCTGCAATCTAATAGGTCCCACTTTGTCAACTAAGCTCTAACCTCTGCTCCATCGCCGCAGCGTTTCATCTCTGTGCCGATTTTACAAGTACATTCATTGAATGTGCTATGATGTATAAAATAAAATATTCCATCCAAAATATTTCAAAATCATTGGATTTGGCATTAAATAACCTGAAAAGGGTTGATATGCCGTAAAATAAAAACAACCAACCAACAAGCATTATATTCTTTTCCTTGTGTTGACTCTCGAGTATATATCTGACACAGTTAAACATATTAATCAACCGAGAACCACATCATTCTATATAAAAGCATATAAGATATCAACTGATACACACTCAAGAGTAAAAACAATGAAAATAATATGGTGATAGCATAGCCCTTCTGATGAACTCGTTACACTAGTGCTCCCTCGACGTACATATCCATGAAAAACCTGCTTAGCAAGAAAATCATACCCTTTCCCTCTTCAGATCCATAAATGTGAGAAAGCTTCTTACTCTATTAGTTTTTTTTCCTCAAAAACTTTAACTTCTAGATTTCCTTCCTGCTGTCTTCTTTCCTGGCGGTACTGATATGCAGAATTTTAAATGTAACGTAAACCAACATCTGGTTAATCTTTCTTAGACACGGTCCCAAATAGCTGCTCGTTAGCTCCAAGTGGCGATATGCCTTATTAACGGAGAATCTGAGTAAAAAAATACATTACGAAGAAAAATCAATACTTATCTAGGCCAAATGTTATCTGAAGATAAATATTAATTTGACGGAATGATTGCCAGTTTAGGTGTGAAGAATTTAAATAGAGGATTAAATAGATTTTTTTTCCGTAACGATATAAAGAATTTGTGGACATTTTATTTGAAGACTGCTCTCCTAAGAACTATTGGAAACCAACAGTGAGATAAGGTATTTTATAGGCGAGACACGCTTGTGAAGTTCTATTGTTTGATTGCTCGCCGGAAGCAACACACGCGAAGGTGTTTATTTTTTTTCATTACATTACGTGAGATATAAAAAATAATTTTTTATAGGGAGGTAAATCATGTATATATTGCAATACATCTCCAAGTGTGGAAACATTACTACAAAAAAACAGTATTTTACTCTAATTCACGCACAGAAGATGTTGTTAGGTATTAGATATGATCAGTTGTAAGGTATTAGATATGATCAGTTGTAAGGTATTAGATATGATCAGTTGTAAGGTATTAGATATGATCAAGAGCGCTAGAAACATAGTTCATTTTTCTAGTGGTTTGACGACGTATTTTATGTTGAACTGAAACGTTGTGTAATTGGGCGGGGCGTTCCTTAAAACGAAGCCAAATTAAAAAGTGACAAGAAAACAAAATAGGAGGCCAGCTTAGCATATGGACAATCTGCAACGAATGATTGTCAATTGTTAGTATAGATTATAGTAATAAAGTATAGTAATAAAAGTGTTAGTATAGATTATAGTAATAAAGTATAGTAATAAAATTGTTAGTATAGATTATAGTAATAAAGTATAGTAATAAAAGTGTTAGTATAGATTATAGTAATAAAGTATAGTAATAAAATTGTTAGTATAGAGTATAGTAATAAAGTATAGTAATAAAATTGTTAGTATAGAGACAGTAATAAAATCGTAAGGACATATTTTCTTATTCGTATCATGTTTATAAACGAATACAATGGTATTTAAGTGTAAAAGATATATCAAGCACATGAATTAATAAACCAAATGGATGACATTACTATGGGTAAACGCCGGTTATTTCTGTTTTTAGCTACAATAAAATACATATTATAGGAAAAAATGTGGATTTAGAAGAAAAGCTGGCAGGAAGTTTACTGTTTTAGGTATTGTTAATAACAAATCTTAGTAAATAAACGAATATTGTCAAACAAAATGTTTTATTCCTCGAATTACGAACACTTTAAGCTAAATTCTTGTTTTTAAAACTATTAAGTTGGTGCAGAAATAATGTGCTTTTTTATCATATATATATATATATATATTAAGTAATGTGATTTATAATTTAAAAATTAAAAAAATTTTTTTTTTAATTTATAATTTATTAAGTACATTTAACTATCGAGCTTATTATATATCTAAATTACAACGAGCACTTTCTATTTCCTGTATTTTAATTAAACTAGTAATTTCACTGTTACATTAAAATACACTTAGCTCTTTAGACTATTGTTCTAATCTCCTTTATATATATATATATATATATATATATATAATGTTAAAAGTCCACGAATGCTTCTAGAATAGTGATTAAAAAAGTTTTGCGTTTTTTTTAATCATGAAAACAATGTTACTGTTTGTATGGTATACTTTATTTTTATATTTCAAGCGGTTCTCCGCTCTTAGTCACAAAAAAATTATCGATGACCCTTTGAAATAAAATATTAAATACAAAAGTTAACATCGTTTTCATGCTTCCAAAACCCCCATAACCTTTAAATCAATATATATATATATATATATATATATATATATATATATATATATATATATATATATATATATGTATATATATATATATATAGATAGATAGATAGGTATAGATGTATGTACATATATATATATATATATATACGTCATAAACGACAATATTTTGTAGCAAACATACTATTGTAATTCCTACATTATGTGATGTATATTTAGATTGAATAAAAGATTGCAGAAATTTTACTGTTTTAGGTATTTTAAATTACAAATATTAGTAAATAAACGAATATTGTAAAAACAAAATGTTTTATTCCTCGAATTACGAACACTTTAAGCTGAATTCTTGTTTTTGACACTATTAAGTTAGTGCAGAAATAATGTGTTTTTTTATCAGATATATATATATATATATATATATATATAATGTTAAAAGTTCTTGTATGCTTCTAGATTAGTGATTAAAAAGGTTATGCATTTTTTAATCATGAAAACAATGTTACTTTTTGTATTTTATACTTTATTTTTATATTCCAAGATGTTCTCCACTCTTCGTCACAAACAAAAAATTGTCGATGACACTTTGAAATAAAATATTAAATACAAAAATTAACATCGTTTCCCTGCTTCCTAAAACCCCATAACCTTTAGATCAATATATATATATATATATATATATATATATATATATATATATATATATATATATATATATATATATATATAGAATGATAGATAGATAGATAGGTATATATATATATATATATATATATATATATATATATATATATATATATATATATATACGTCATAAACCACAATGATTTTGAACAAACATACTATTGTAATTCCTACATTATGTGATGTATATTTAAATTGTTATAATTCAAATAAATATATTTTTCTTTTAAAGAAATTTATTATGGTTCATTTTAATATTTGTATTAATTTGGAGACAGTTTTTACTTTTAACCTTTTATAATTCCGTTATCAAACTGAAATAATTAGAAGTTGTCTATTTTAATAAGCGTATGTATATAGAATTTTTTAAATCTGCATGAACCATCTTTTATTTAAAGATATTCACATTGGTACTTTTACGTTATCTACCGTGTGATTACGTGCTGTATTGTCACAAAGCCATTCTCTTCATGGATATTTTACCCCACGCTACACAGACAAAAGTAGAAAAGCTGTTTTTTATGCAAGAGATATAAAATAGATGAAATATAATAGTAAACGTGTAATAAAGTATACTATTAGAAATAAAAATAAATTATAAAAAAAGCAGATAAATATGAACTGTGGACAATTTGTTACAAATTGATGGTTTCACCAACAACCTAGAATTGGTATTTTTTGTTTGGCTGAGCGTCTGAAATCAGAATACAGACAATCGATCAGGATAAATGTTATGTCGTTCGACCCATTCATTTGCCAGCGTAAAAAAAAAAACGGTAAGGGGATATTAAAAAACACATAATGCATTTGTTTTAGCTAATTGTTTTGATGGTAGAAAACAAACGTCGCTATTCGAATGTCTGCAGTAATTAATTTATGATTGATGAATTGGGGAAAAGAAAAAAAAACTGAATTAAAGCGCAAATAAAGAACGTTACAACAAGCGGTACATCTTACAGCATACATTTTTTTTAAGTTCTCTATGATTGAAAGACTGTACATTGATTTTAAAAACAGTTCAACAATGCGATAAAAATACATCATTAAATAAAAGAATACAATCTCTTTCAACGAACCTTTAACTAATATTAGAAATGTGTAATATAGCTGTGAACAAATATTAATAAGAAAATATATCTATCTTCTATTATATAAAAAAAACCTTAACTACTTGTGTGTCTACGTAGGTTTGTTCCCTAGAGACTCCGCAATAGCTGGGACAAGTTTTGTGAAATTGCACTCAGATGCACTTTATGCATGAGGCAGTGTCCCGAGATAGGGTTTGTATTATAACGTCTTCTATAAATATCGAAAAAAAAATCCGATGAATGCAAAAACAGTCGATTTTGATTAATTAACATCTTATAACAAAATACCTTTTGCAAGTTTTCTTACCACACAAGCAAAATGGCCTATCATGAAATATGAACGGTTGTTTCTTTAATATAATGGGGATGTGTTCCAAATGAGTGTTTCTGTTTAAAGCACAATTAAATCATGATTATAGAGGAGTGTCTGTTTAAACTAAATATCAAGCAATTATAACTGAACATACATAAGTGGTAGTCATATATAATCAACAGTAAATACTTTGATATGATAGAGGAGCATTCAAAATTAAGAACACAATTTTCTTATAAAAATATCGAACACATCCGATAAAAGCAGGAGAGGTTGATTTCGGCCAAAATTAAGATCTTGTACAGCTTTTTATAAACGAGCATTTGGCAAAGTTTCTTACCACACAAGCTAAATGGCCTATCATAAGATATCAGCAGTTTGATCTTTAATACGACAAATGAATAGGAAATGAATGTTTTGGTTGAAAGCACAACCAAATAATAAAAATTAATTTTCAATTGTAAAAGTAAATTCAACTAGTACAATATATATACGGCTATATTATATGGCCGTCTTCCTATACACCCTCGCCTAGAAATCCTGATGATGCCCCCTGAAATAGGGACGAAACGTTGATTTTACTTTTGTTTTTACTCTTTTAGGTTTTTCCTTTGTATTCACAGCATCGTTTAAAGCATCGTTTATATCTTGCTTTATTTTATATATATATATATATATATATATATATATATATATATATATATATATATATATATATATATATATCTGGCCGCAGGGCGTTTCCGGTTGTGCAATACTCTTAAACATGTTATTTAAATTTAGGAAGTTGCCTATGTAGTATATAATCAATACTTTTTTTTATTATTACATATAATGCGAACCAATTTTTCCGGTGACTAAATTCGCAAAACAAATTTTCAAAATAGTAATAATAACGTCGCCCATCAAATTCCGTCTGTGTTTGTTCACACTATCACGTCAGCTGATATTAAAATGCCGTGAAAATGACAAGTTTGATTTATTTTTGTTTTACAATATACGAAGAAATTAATGGCGGCGATTTTGAATTGTGCCTATTTTTTCATCCGTAATTGAGCGCATAAACAAGAAATAAAAATAAGAAAAAAAGCTTAAGCAGGGGATCATTGGATCTGTAGTCAAATTCTCTACCGCGGAGTAATACATCCAGATCACAATTAATCTGTTTATTTAAAAAAAAAACTGTGATTTACTGAGATTTTATTATTTCTTTTGACCGATGTAACGTAAAATATCCCCCGTAAAACTTCTATTTCTATTATCTATGAAAGACGAATGATTTTGTTAAAGTCGGATTTTTCGATTTTTTAGACTTATCGGATAAATTACTATACAAAACATATCTACGAAAACTGCCAATTACTTTTGTCTGAATATTGACGTTTCAGAACTTATGAGAAAGTAAGCCACACACACACACACACACACACACACGCACACAGAGAAAGTGACTTTTTATATAATAGTAAATATAGAGATATATACAAAAACATATATACAAACACACACATATATAGTATACTTTTTAATACTAAGATATACAGATGCATCCGCATTTTTTGTACAAATAAACGTAAGACCATACCAAATGTTTTATATATATATATATATATATATATATATATATATATATATATAGTAAGTAAAGTGATTTTCAATTTAAAAATTTAAAAAGAAATTTTAAAATTTAAAAATCAAATTTTAATTAAATTAAAAATCAGTTTCATAAGAAGGAACAACAACAAAGTCAAAAACCAGATAATTGACACCAGATAATTGACTTTGTTGTTGTTCCTTCTTATGAAACTGATTTTTAATTTAATTAAAATTTGATTTTTAAATTTTAAAATTTCTTTTTAAATTTTTAAATTAAAAATCACTTTACTTAATATTGAATTAGCTCTAGGACATTTAACTATCGAGCTTATTATATATCTAAATTACAACGAGCATTTCCTGTATTTTAATTAAATTTCACTGTTACATTAAAATACACTTAGCTCTTTAGACTATTATTCTAATCTCCTTTAAATTTATATATATATATTTTTATATATATATATATATATATATTTGCATGAATATGTCTCTGTATGTGGGTGGTTGCTAGGTGGAGCTACACTCTTCAATAAGCGTGTTAATGACTATCGTCATAACCTCTTTCATCCTAATTGTCTCATAATGATAACCTTTAGTTTTTCCTTGCAGTTAGGAAATAACCAAAAGTTACAGGGGGGCGCAAATCTCCCACATCTTCAGTTTTTTTTCTGAATAATTGTGCGTGCAATTATCGGCTCTATCGACACAAGACGACCCTAATCCAAAAAAAATCTTTATTTGACCAATCACCTCTGTTCTGTGTAGTGTTCTGACTTCCTTACATCTTTAACACCTCTCATCATCCCTTACAGAATCCCGACCTGCTTTGAATCTTGTATGCAACTAAAAATCTGATGTTCAATTCATCTAAGATGAATTATTCATGATTTTGTGGCATGTGTGTTTTAATTTTAAAACATAATCTTATTGCATATCGTTTTTCTAAATGGTCATCATTTTGCAGGTTATATATTTGAAACACACCGGCTGTGAAAATCAGGCTTTTGTAAGGTGTACTTCACTTTCTGCTGTAGTTATTCATTAACCTGAAACCATAAAAATTAGTCAGTCATCTTAAAGGATGTACAACAATAAAATACTGACTTTTATATGGTCTACGACAATTATAAATGTCTGTACAAAAAAGTCCGTAAACTTCATGATGGCACCACGTATATATATATATATATATATATATATATATATATATATATATATATATATATATATATATATATATACAGAGACAGAGAGAGCGAGAGAGAAAGAATGAATGACAAAAAGTTATATTCCAAAATTCATGATGTTGACCATCTTATAATTTATTCCTTTAATTCAGTTCAACTATAAAATTCTTTACAAAAGTCAACTGAATTAAAGGAACAAATTATAAGATGGTGAGCATCATGAATTTTGGAATATAGTTTTTTGTCATTTCTATATTGCTCCGTAATTGCATTGAGTTCTTATATAAGAATTAATATATAATAAGAAAATATATTTCTACAAATATATATATATATATATATATATATATATATATAAAATCTCTTTAGATTATATATACTTAGATATAGGTATCGATGGGGTGGAGCCTAATTTAAAATGGGGATTCCATTCACAGTCACTCCACGCCAACCTTAAAATAAACACCTATTATGTAACAACTCAATATCCCTGCATATTTTTCCTTTTTACGTTTTATTTTTTATCTATCTGTATTTTTTTTATTTTTAAGTTTATTTTTTCTACATTTCTTATCCTAACCGTTTTCTTTCTGAAGTTAGTTTCGATAAGTTTTCTCTTTCATTGCTAAAATCAGATTAGTTTTCACAACAGCGTGTTGACTCAAGATATGCCCATTACTTCAAACCATTCACACGATTTAAAATATGTTATCATTAAGTAATTTATGGACGTTTATTATTACATTGTAGCTTTACTGTTCTGTATTAAACGTCCACTATCATCGCCATAGCATTTATCAGACATACCTTCAGCTTAATGACTAATTATGTTTAGAAAATAATAAGTTTAGTAATAATAGAATTAGTTTAGAAAATAATAAGTTTCATTGTTATAATTGAATAAAATAAATGCACTTATAAATTTTAAAATCATTGCCCTTTTCCATCATCTGTGACGTGATAATTGGTTTTTCAAGAACTCTGCAATTTTCTTGGTCTCACGTGCTGGAACTCGAACATAAAATTGAAACAAGATTCGAATGCAATTAATAGATGTAATTAACTTGCAATAGAGTTAGAAATTTTACCAAAAAATTATCAGAACAAACTTTCAGAAAAAAATAATTATAAGTTTTACGGAATTCCCCATTAGAATTTATCCTTGACATGTTCTTTCGCTAAAGTTATTTCATGAAAACGCATGCCTAATATTGTCAGCTTATTTTAGAAATTGCGATTATACATCTTTTATAAAATATAAATAGTGAAACACGAGTACAGTAAAAATTGGATTATGAAATTATTTTCAGTGTTCTCGTATGTTGCGCTTCCATTATTTTCTCTATTATTCTTTATGTTCCATAGGTGAAGTGTTTGAAAAAGATAACTATTTTCTGAGTATTCCATTAAACACTCATCATCGGCAAGTTTTACCCTTGAGGATCTATTAATAGCTTCTTACATCAAGTAGCTTAATGCGTTGTCAGGAGCGATTTCATAAAATAATACTGAACCAATTACAATGCAGTGTGGAAAAGTTATAACAAAAGGCAAGAAAATTAAATAATTGCTCGGCGACTAATAAACAGTGTAAGACAATCAGATCTATTCCTGCTGTGTGAGGGCAAGTGTCGCCGGATGGTACCACTATCTGCCAAGTGGTATGTTAATCGTCGGGAGAGTGTTGTCGTGATCGTACTACAACAATTGCTAATTAATAAATAAACGGCTGACTGCATAAAGTGTGAAATAAAAAATATAAAATTATAAAATCAAAACTACAAATAATTCAACCCTGCCCACCTTTCACCTGCCTATATAAGCAATATAAAATAAAATGGAGTTGACTGTAAATGCGCATATATATATATATATATATATATATATATATATATATATATATATATATATATATATATATATATGTGGTTGTGTGTGTGTGTGTGTATATATATATATATATATATATATATATATATATGCGTGGCTTGCTGTTTTTTTAAATAATCGTTTGAGCACTATGAAAATGGTGGACAAATGTTTGTTTAAAAAAGACATTTAGCGAGGTTATTTGCGGACACCGTTCCCGTGGGTCGAGTGGTAGAACTGCCGACTGTCAACACGATGGTTCTAGGATCAATCTACGGCTTGGGAGAGGTGCTAGTCTTGCGGCACTGATGAGTTGCGATTCAACGAAATAATACTGTATGTTGATGACTATATATATATATATATATATATATATATATATATATATATATATATATATATATAATTATAAAACTCTAATGATCTTGTAACGATGTATATAACCCACTTTCCGGTTCTCAACATCAGGTGTGGTTGGGCACATGAAATGCACACTGAAATATTAAAGTTATTATTTCGAAATTATTATTTAAAATTGGAAGAGTGGGGTTTAAAAAACCTTAAACGTAATACAAAAATGAACGATGTAAAAAAAACAGACAGTATTAACAATTGTTTATTGGGATAATTTAATGCAAAAAAACAAAACAAAAACAAAATAACTATTGAAAGGCTGAAATATTACTGTTATTATTTCGAAATTATTATTTAAAATGGGGAGGGTGGGGTTTAAAATAACGTGAACGTAATACAGAAATGAACGATGTAAAAAAAAGCAGATATATGAAAATTTGAATTTAACAATAATAAGTATTATGGTATCTGTTCAGTTGACATTTACCTAAAACTATGGCCAATCTCTTTTAATCAATAACTGTAAAACTTTTTTTCAAAACTAATAAATTATAATAAGCAGAACGACTCATAGAAATATATCTATATTCTTTTTCATTTTAATATACTTTCATAGAAATGTTTCTGTTATGTAAAAAAAAAATAAATTCTCTACGTCACAAGTGTCACGCTCATACATGAATTCCATAGTTAATATAACATACTGACCCAACGGGTCGCGGGTAGTCTAGTCTATCTAGTATATCTCGGGCGAGTTTACACAGTCCCACCGCGTCAATCTTCGTCTTCTCCATCACGAAGTCCTTGGCCGTATAAGTTTTGATGACATAAAAACTGTCGATGGCGTCCTATGTTAAACCTTCCGTGATGCATGCTCCCAGTTGGGACTACTTGAAAACGATTCGCCATGACAGAGGGAAGTTTATTCAAATCTCCCCATGCTCTACAGTCGGGGTTATGATAGTATGGTGCGACTTGAGCGATCCTAAACATTTATGGATGACATTTCGGAACTTCATGACCGAAGACATTTCCAGAAGAGCCCAACTTGAGTATATGTGTGTGAAGGAAGACTACTCCCAGGTGATTTATTACGAAGGGCTAATTTGCTTCGAATACCTTCTTTTAGAAATTGGTAGTTCCACTTTACCATCATATGACCTACCTGCCCCCATCCGCTATAAAGGGAATAGTTTGAACCTAAATTTACTGCGTGAAATATGCTACTCGGCCACAGAACTTACTGCGTACATTGCTGAGAATGAGCCTAAATTGTTGCCTGAACAACTGAACGTCTGCCATATGATCACTGACAATGTTCAACAGAACCGTGGAGGTATATTTTTCTTGGACGAACCTGGTGGCACAGGAAAAACCTTTGTCACCAAATTAATACTTGCCCATGTGAGACTGAGTGGAGCTGTCGCTATAGCTGTTGCAACCTTTGGAATTGATGCAGAACGGCACATTAAGCTTTAAAATTGTCCATCAACTACACACAAACTGAATTCCCAACATGCAACATCGAAAAGAATTCGGATAAAGCTGTTTTGTTCCGCAGATTCAAATTCATCGAGTGGGATGAATGCACGATGGCGCACAAAGTTGCGTTGGAAGCATTAATAGGACCCTTCAATATTTATGCAACTCTGACAACAGCATGGGTGGATTAACAGTTCTGCCGTGTGGAGATTTCCGACAAACACTTCCTGTTGTCCCAAAAGGGGCATGCTCTGATGCTGTTCAATATATGTTCGATATTGTGGGATCAAGTTCACCATTTAAAACTCACAACAAATATGCATGTCCACCTTATATGCAACCCGGATGCTGCTAATTTCTTTACTGCACTTCTGCAACTTGGTGAAGGGTGTACTCACGCAGACAGTGCGGATTGCACAACTGTTGAACACATATCAATCATCGTTGAAACGCCAACCCACCTATACCTGACAGTTTTCGAGAACATTCAGAAAAACTACAGGGACTTTGATTGGCTCGTCATGAGACCGATTTTGTCTCCAAAAAGCGCCCCGTCAATTCCATTAACCACAGAATCTTGGAACTCATCCCGGGGGAGGAACGTGTCTATAAATCCATTGACCGCACACCTGATACCGCTGATCTGGCTGATTACACGGTGGAGTTGCTAAACTCCATAGAACCACCTGGTCTGCCACCCAACAATCCCGACTTAAGGTTGGAGCTCCTATAATGCGCATTCGTAACCTCATACCGCCAAAGCAATGTAATGGCACCTGCCTCGTGGTGACATCCATGTCACCTAATATTATAGAGGCACAAATATTGACTGGCTGCGGAAAAAGAGAGACAGTGCTAATTCCGAGGATACCCCTATATCAATCAAATCCATCAAATGGACATCTATTTCAAGCGATCACATTTTCCTGTGAAACTGTGCTTCGCGATGTCCATCAATAAATTACAGGGCCAAAACTTTGGCGTTGCAGGCATTCATTTACAGGAGCAATGCTTTTCTCACGATCATCTCTATGTAGCTGCCTCACGTGTAGGCTCACAATCCAAACTAGTTGTGTTTTCTCCTTAAACACTCGCTAAAAATGTTGTTTTCAAAGATGTGTTATAATTTCGCAACAATTTTACACCTCAATTTCTCCTCTCTATTAACCGTGTTTATTCCTTCTTAAACTTTGCCAGCATCCAGTACAGAGTTCACTAATCTGAAGTCTGTTTTGTGACAAAATGAACACAGTTACATGTATTTGCACATAATAATTCTTTCGTCTTTATTTGCTTGCCACCTCTGCATAATTAGATTTATTATCAGCAAACCTAAACAATTGTGTTGGTTGTGGAATAAAATTTTAGCAGTACAACAGTAAATTAGTTTTCTGTTTTGGAACATCCATTGAACAAATAACTGATCCTGAAGAAATTGCAAACAGTTTACACACATATTTTGTAAAAATGTGATTTAGAGGTTTCTTATATGTCGGGTTAACAAAAAATAGGCCCCAACAACCAAGCACAAGTAGTATTCCCGGCAACATAAGGTAAGGAATTTTTTGCCATAGTTGACTAATTGTAGAACTATACAGCTACAACGACATAAATTCTTAAAACGAATAGATAATCGATGTTAATCCTGTGGTTTCTTTCGCATACAGTTAAAGGCATCATGTCTCCCAAAACCTTACCATAGTATTTGGTTTTGAGCTGGAAGAATAGCTGCTAAGGGGAAAAATCAGAGAAATTAGATTATTAGTGGTACGTTGCATTCACTAGGTGGAAGCTACATTGATCAGTAAGGTGTCAATATAACCAAACTTTACTCAAATAATTTTCGGATTACAAAAACAAATATTAAATTTACCAAAGATACAGACAATAAGCATAAAAATGTCATTAAATTAACCCCCGAAGAAGGTCGGGTAATACTGCTAGTATATATATCTATATATATATATCTATATATATATATATATATATATATATATATATATATATATATAGAGAGAGAGAGAGAGAGAGAGCAAACGGCTTAGTATATTTTTAGGTTTCAAGCTTGAAACTTGATATATGCGTTATTGAAACCCGTTGATGATAATCTATTTGCCCAAACGACAGTCAGAGCTTCTAACCGTTGCGCTATACGGCTGCTGCTATGCGTGCTATTAATTTACAATGTTTTGACATTGTCCAAATTAACTAAGTTCAATTGGTTACACAAAGAGCATAGCTTCATACGCTAATGGTAATTTGTATATCACCTCCCAATACTCAACCGAAGATAGGGAGCATTATAGTCATCTACATACAGTGCTGTTTCGCAGTTTCACAGCTCATCAGTGAGGCTAGACAAGCAACTACCTCAAGCCAGGATCTAAACCCGATCGCCCCAACGAGAGTCGGAGCTTTTAACTAGTGTAACGATAAAATTGTCATAATAGAAAAGACATGATTCCGGTTTCCTTTATTGAAAACCGTTTGTTTTTTTGTTTTTTGTTTTTCAGATCATTTACCAGATGGCCAATTGTGTACTAATCACCAAAACGATAGAAGCATCCAATTATGTCTGAAAGGGACACAATGCGAGATCGGAGATACGCAGCTGTACAGCTCATGCTTTCAACTACACAAAATTATGACAGCAGGACCATCGGCAGCACCTCACAATGCAAATCCATAAGGTTCAACCTTGAGGGAAAAGCTAAACGCATAGAACGTCCAAGGTAGCTGTTGTTTCAAGTAATGGCCATATAATGAAATTTTACATATTCAAAGTCGGTTTGAAATGAACACTAAAATGTACGTGGATATGCTTAATAATGCAATGGCCCAGTGGTAAAATCAGGTGTTCGCTGGCAGACCCTGGGTGTTGTAGCAGTACTCAGGGACTGTCCACGGGTCCAAAGAGACACAGATTTTTCTTCAGAAGGAGTTTTACGACTTCGGGTCCTTCTCTGACTGGGCTTCCTCCTTCCTTCGTTTGATCATATGTCGAGAACATCACGTACATAACGTCTCACAATACCAAAGCCAAACTGATCTCCGTCATTCGCCGAAACAACTCCGGCGTTGCTGGAAAAAGAGAATGTTCCCAGTTCCTGACCCGCAACGAAGCTCTGATTTTGACTGAAGGCGGCTTCATTAAATAAATGTCAGCTTTACGGCATAATCAAGTTACATTAATTAATGTTTTTCAATAAAAGTTTGAAAATAAAGCCGTGGTGTTATTTTCTTCAGGGCGACAATTTTATCATTTTAGTCTCCCTGTCTTACCTACCTCTCTCTCTCTCTCTCTTTCTCCACACACACACACACACACACACACACACACACACACACACACACACACACCCATATATATATATATATATATATATGAGCAAACAATTAATATATATATATATATATATATATATCAGTCCATAAAACATGTTAAAAAACACTTTGATAAA
>NC_136492.1:12133802-12156302 GCF_053919585.1 Euprymna scolopes | reverse complement strand
ACACACATATATATATATATATATATATATATATATATATATATATATATATATATTTGTAGTCATCGACATACAGTCCTGTTTCGTTGTATCACAACTCATCAGTGCCGCTTGACTAACACCTCTCAGAAGCCAAGGATTGAACCTAGAACCGGCGTGTTGACAGTCGGCAGTTCTCCCACTCGACCATGGAATCGACACCCGTAAATAACTCGTCGGAATGTCTATTTAAATAGACACCCGCCACCATTTTTATAGTGCGCAAATCACCTGTTCGTAAACAAGCAAACAAGGAGCTTCGCATTTTCAGCCAATTAAGTAGCGGGTGAGATTATTTACAACAGTGCTCTACCCCAAGAGGGGGGAGTATATCTATATTCCCTATTAAATAAAATGAAAAGTTTACGTGCGTGTGTGTCTGTGCGTGTCAGTTCGTTCCATATGAACTTCCAAATGTACCATATGTGACTAGCAGCGTTCTTACATAGGTTTTGTAGAGGAATGCTTTCGATAAGCACTGACAATTGAAAAACGCTGAGTAAAGTGCAGCCATATACAGCCCTACATCACGAGTGTGTTTGAGAGGTTTTATTACCACACAAGTAGACAAAAATGCATAAAACAGTATATAACGAAATGTCTTAACGAAAAAAAATGTATATATATATAAATATATATATATATACATTTGTGTGTGTGTATGTGTGTCTGTGTGCATGTATGAGTGTGTGTTAGTTAGAATATGTTTTTTTAGCTTCAAAATACATTTTCAAGATCTGGTTTATTGGTTATCAAGCTTGACTTACTCTTTTTAGGTTTTCGTTTCGATCTCAGCTCGAGTACTTTTTCGACCTACAAAAAGTGACCTATATATATTATTTTAATTGTAATTCTTTATTGAGATGAGTATTATTTATATTAATTTATTTATTGCGGACTATTATTCTCATCTTTATTAGTTCTTATTTCACGACGTTTCGGTCGACTATTCCTCTGGCCTTCGTCAGGTTGTAACCGCGACGGATAGGAACTTTAGATCTTCTAACTGCATTCTATTTTATAATGAACACGCGTTCATATATATATATATATATATATATATATATATATATATATATATATATATATATATATATATATATATATATATATACATATATATATATATATATATACTATATTTGTAGTAATCGACATACAGTCCTGTTTCGTTGTATCACAACTCATCAATGCCGCTAGACTAGCATCTCTCCCAAGACAAGGACTGAACCTAGAATTGTCGTGTTGACAGTCGGCAGTTCTCCCACTCGACCATGGAATCGACACTCGTAAATAACTCGTCGGAATGTCTATTTAAATAGACACCCGCCACCACTTTTATAGTGCGCAAATCACCTGTTCGTAAACAAACAAACAACGAGCTTCGCATTTTCAGCCAATTAAGTAGCGGGTGAGATTATTTACAAGAGGGGGGGGAGTATATTCATATTAAACTATTATTAAAATGAAAAGTTTAAGTGCGTGTGTGTCTGTGCGTGTCAGTTCGTTCCATATTAACTTCCAAATGTACCATATGTGACTAGCAGTGTTCTTACATAGGATGCGTATAGGAATGCTCTCGATAAGCACTGACAATTGAAAAACGCAAAACGCTTTAAAAAACACGATAGGCTTAGTAAAGTACAGCCATATACAGCCCTACATCACGAGTGTGTTTGAGAGGTTTTATTACCACACAAGTAGACAAAAATGTATAAAACAATATATAACGAAATGTCTTAACGAAAAAAATATATATATTTGTGTGTGTGTGTGTATGAGTGTGTGTTAGTTGGAATGTGTGTTTTTAGCTTGAAAATAAATTTTCAAGATCTGTTTTATTGGTTATCAAGCATTACTTACTCTTTTTAGGTTTTCGTTTCGATCCCAGCTCGTGAATTTTTTTCTACCTACAAAAAGTGACCTATATATATTATTTTAATTGGAATTCATTATTGAGATGAGTATTATTTATATTAATTTATGTATTGCGGACTATTATTCTCACCTTTATTAGTTGTTGTTTCACGACGTTTCGGTCGACTATTCCTCTGGCCTTCGTCAGGTGGTAACCGCGACGGATAGGAATTCTAACTGCATTCTCAGCAATCACTGCCATACGTAGTTGTTGTCATCTCACCACGTTGTCGCCCTTCGGGACCCGTTGGGCAGTTGATAGAGACGTTAAATCTCTACGGTTCAAGACGAGAACTGTCTGAAGATAGCGGTTTCAATCCTACCCAAAGCGTGCCAGAGGCTTCCTTGGCTAAAACGTGGTGAGATGACAAAAACTACGAATGGCAGTTATTGCTAAGAATGCAGTTAGGAGATTCAAATTTCCTATCCGTCGCGGTTACCATCTGACGAAGGCCAGAGGAATAGTTGGTGGAAACGTCGCGAAACAACAACTAATAAAAATGAGAATAATAGTCCGCAATAAATGAATTAATACAACATGTGACCTGTTTTGAAAATAAAGCATGATACTCGCATACACATCTCTTAATTGTATATAATTTAAAATATAGTAGCTATAGTATTTTATGACAGGTCAACGATAAGAGTGAACATCTCGGTGTGTGTCTGTAAAGACAACTCTTAACCTATATCCTAAACGAATGCCTGCATCTACTGATTAAAATTATGTATACTGGATATTCAAACATGTGGAAAAAAGTGACTCAGTTTTGACCCAGAAAAAAAGGTTGCTGCTGGTTAAAATTGAAAAAACATTTGAACTAAGGGAAGGTAAGATTTTTATCTGTTTGCCAAATTTTTCATGACTGCGTATGCCTTAATTGTTTACAATGCATCATCTTTATGAGCAGTAAAAAATTTTGAGGAAGGTATGGAAAAAGAAGGAAGTAGAGGTGGGAACGAAGGAAGAGGGGGAAATACGATCCCATATGACCAACCAGTAGAAGTGGGGAGGCATTAGTATTATTAGTTTTTTGGCTTAAGTAATTGCTTTGTTCTAAAGTAATATTATACAGTCATCGCCGTGATTCCCTAGCTTAATTTTTTATGGTCGTATTTTTTTATTTTCTAATCGATTAGTAAAATAATACCAATACCTCCTCTCTGCTACAGCTTTACCACATGATATCGCTTTTCCTTCCTCCTCACCTCTACTTCTACTCCCTTCCTTCGCCACGCCTCCCTCCAACCCCATACTGCTCAAATTCATATGGTATACATCCTACTTTCTTCCTGAGCGTAAACCACACCTTAATATCTTATTAAAAAGAATGTTATCTTGACTCTCGTTTCAGTATCGCTTCTTTTTCGGTCTGATGAATAAATTCGGATTCCACTGAAACATGTATGCACATATGTAACCAATAATGTTTTTATAATAAACAGACTATATACCAGACTTACCCGCCATTCAGCACACTTTACTAATCACGTTCTCAGGTTAACGGTATTCAAATGTCATAAGTGATGGAGTAAACGAGGTTAATTAGAGTGCGCAATGAAAAGGAAGCGAGTTATAATTGTATCAACATAAATACATTTACATGATCCAGACAGTCAACATGCTTATATTCCCGACAAATGGTTCGTTAAAACTACAAGCCATTATACGGCGACTTAAAAAACGTATGTATACTACAGAAGAAATCAGTCAACAGAAGTCCTGCTTATTTGAATTCTTTCATCACTGGTAGACTTCACTCGTATTTTTGTGAACGAATCTCTTGTTCCAGGTCACCAACTGTGAGCTCTCAGGGTCGCTGGTAACTTGTATGAATCCTCACACACGCGTCGTGACCAACTTTTACAAGAGAATTCTTCGTGATTTTCTTGCAGCAGCTGTATCTGGTTAGTCGGTCTCAGCATCAATTTCACCTTCTCGCACATATGTACTATTACCTTGGGAGTGAAGAGATTTTCATACACACAAAAGAAAGTCAAGCTCAGATGTCTCTATTCTACGAATTAATTCAGCTTAAAATTACAAAATATCATATAAACTCATACACAATTACCCAATAAATATCTCTTACGAAACGAACTATTGAATCTTGCTCTCCGTGTTTGACTGTGGCGGCGGTCGGTGAGGGGGTTGGGTGACTGCGTCTCTTAGATTAGTATTAAATCCTCTGGAGAAACATAACCCTTCCTTTCAGTCAGGTTACCCGCTTCTTCCTGGGCAGCCAATAATGCTTAACAGTAAATACCAGCATAGTTACTCCTCCTTACTCAGTGTTTCTGCCGCTCCTAGAATCGGTCAAGCCACATTTTAATTAACTTTCATTTCAGGATTACTTCCTGGTACCCGGTAGAAAGAGCGTCAGACTGTAAAGACAAGGTTTATCTGTTGACTTGATTCGAGGATTGTGACTTTAAAACAAAAAAAATTCATTTTAACCGAAAACAAGGCACAGTGCCACTTTAATGTAGGACGTTACTATCGGAGACAGTGGTTGCAAGTATAATGTGTAGGGAGTCGGGTAGCAATATGTCTATAGCCATTGCACTTGAACTTCTTCATATCAGTACAGTTGGGAAAACATGATCCCAGAAGCAACTTCTAGAGTCTAAAAGTTTTAGAGTAGAAGGCTTTTATACGTCAATGGAATTCTACTGTGTAGGGGTGGGATTTTGCTGCTTGTAAGATTTATAGGGGGTATTTAAGTTTAGGGGTGCAGGGGCTTGTAGTTTATCACACCATTCACCATTATAATACGTGTAAAACAAGCAGAGAGATGCAGAATTTCGTCGATGGGACAGTGGTTGAAGCTTGGATTACAGTACAGGACCTATCAGGTTGGCGACTCTCTTTTAAACCCTGATTAGGAGCAAGAGACGAGTAGAAGGGGCATCATAAAACACTACTGTATGTAAGTAATAAAAATATACATATTTATTTGAAAAATGTAATATTTCATCAGTAGTGTTATATGAAAAAATGTATGTGTGTCTGTGAGATTGTTCTCTATGGACTCGAAAGGGACTGGGCCAAATTCTATGAATTTTACAGGAAAATAACGTATATTTCTGGAAGTGTTCTTAGATGAGTCGTATGCCGATATATCTCCAAAAGGTATTGATAATCGTAAGTTGAAATACTATGAAGAAAGTAGGAACAGGCGATTTGGACGAAAGTTAATACCTTACACAGCCTAACATCATACGTGCATTTGAGAAATTTTATTACAACACAAGCAGATAATCCTGACAAATAAAACCAACGGTAAGTTTTTTTTTTCATATGACAGACGCATGTCCGGGGTGAATATTTCTGTTTAAAACAGAATTTTACAATGATATATGACTTTTTAAATTCAAATTTAAATTCAAGCTATTATCGCCGCACGTGCAAAAATGGCAGTCATATGAAATAATCTGTAGGTTCGCTGATATGATAAATGTGAGGTCAAAATGAATGTTTCTGTTTAGAGCACATTTAAAACGTGATAATTGCATCTGTATTTTAGACGTCATTGCAAAATAATATATATTTTGTATATATGTATATATATATATATATATTTTAAATAAATTCAACAGTCGGTTCTTTACTGTGCAGTATATACTACACAATATTGTGAACATTATCATTGTGAGAAGCGTATGAATCTTCTTCTGTGGGTATCGCGAGTATTCCCCAATTAGAGAAGGCAATCAATCGATTAATGCAACTCAACGACAATAAAAACATACGCCCAACATCATTCAATCCCGGCCAACGTCGGGTAACTCTGTAAATGTATATATAATCAATATTTATTATTTAATTATTATTACGTGCATAAAAGTATATTATACATAGACATCCATGTTTCGAAGTTTCACTTCTCATCAGCATGACGATCAAAATGAAAACAAATGGCAGATAATTTCTCTCAAAAAAGCGTCCAAGGAGTGAAAGGAAGAATAAATATACTACAGAATCGCTAATAAAAATAAATAAATAAATCAACAATCTTATATATATATCGTATGTGTGTGTGTGTGTGTGTGTTTGGGAAGTGATATACAAATTAACAGCCCATGAATCGATGCCATTTGTTTACACAAATTGAGCGTAATTATGTGGACACGGAAAAGCCTTATTAATTCATTCCTTGTATATTATCAGCCGTAGGTCGCAACTGTAGAAGCTCCGACTGCCGTTTGAGCGATCAGGTTTCGATCTTGACTTGAGGTAATTACCTGTGTAACCCACTGACGAGCTGTTACACCGCGAAACAGTACACTATGTGGATGACTATACACACACACACACACACACATATATATATATATATATATATATATATAAAGATTTAAAACCGTTTGATTTACTTCTGCTGTTAAACCGCGAAACAGTACACTATGTGGATGACTATACCTATATATATATATATATATATATATATATATATATATATATATATATATATATATATATACATATATATATATATATATATATAAAGATTTAAAACCGTTTGATTTACTTCTGCTGTTAAACCGCGAAACAGTACACTATGTGGATGACTATACCTATATATATATATATATATATATATATATATATATATATATATATATATAAAGATTTAAAACCGTTTGATTTACTTCTGCTGTTAAACCACGAAACACTACACTATGTGGATGACTATACACATATATATACATATATATATATACATATATATATATATATATATATATAAAGATTTAAAACCGTTTGATTTACTTCAAATATTCTTCTAGCAATATATGCACTTCATTACACTCATCTTATATTTTCTTTTGCATTACGTTTTATGTGAGATAAAATAGCCATACGACATTTTCCTTTTCTTTTCATGTATCTGTCAATAAATTACTTACGCTTGATAACTTGGCTTCTGTTGGAAAATATTGCCATTTGATTTAGTTAAAGACAGTATAAAACTAAGGACAGGCCATTTCGTTAGGCCCGCAAGGAAAAGAAGAATATTGTAAGACTTTGAAAAGGATATGAGCGGAAATGTATATTGAGAGAGGACGAATACATTTTGACATAGGACACGCACTTGTTATTAAATCGATTTCAATCTAGCGTGCTCATTTAACCTTAAAATATTCAAAAGTTCTCATATAGTATGTGGGGGTTAATATACACTTATGTGATACTTTCTAGCAGCACCGCGTCGCTTGCACAAAAGTAAATTATAATATATTTTATAGAATCAATTATTTATTGATTAATATATATTATATTATACCCAATATATATATATATATATATATATATATATATATATATATATTAGTGATTTTACAAGTAAAACATGGTACGACTTGCATGTCATCAGCTAGAATCAAAACAGAACATGTAGCTCTGGAGCAGCTGTAGCTGTGTATATATGTCGATGTATATGTTCACGAGTATTGGTATCTGTATGTGCGCATACGCTTGCATGTATGCGTGGAGTGAAAGTATGTCTAAATCATTATGCGCATATAGGCCCGGGGTATGGGTGTCGATGTATGTATGTATCTGTGTATGAGCGCATCCACGCTTACGCACACGTACCCAATTTAGCGCCTTAAGGAAAATTTGACGTCAGCAGGAGCGGCGAGGGTGCCTATGCATGCATGCATGCGCGCATATCTGCATATATTTGCACGCCAGAGCGGAGATGTATGTGTACATGTGAACGTTTCTTTAAGTATATATGTGTGTACGTGCGCATGTGTTTGCTCACGCACGCGGCCGATAGCGAACCCTCTCCAAACAATTAACAGCAAATAAAAACAAATAAATAAACCGAATCACAGCCCCCCCCCGCACCCAATCATAAGAGAACACACAACAGGTCAAGACATACTTATCAAGAAATCATCTCACCAACGAAACGCCAAAAACTTTAGCATTAAGACTCGAATTTTTAATATCTCTCCTCCTTCTACCCCACATATCCCCCTTCCCTCTCCATGTATCCATATGCCCTCAGACACACCAGAAATTAACTTTCCAGACCCTCCCCCACAAGGTCCTTAAACTCCAAAACCAAAGCATTACCGACATACAAACACCCCCTCCTACCTTTCCCCCTGTGCCCCTTCCTCTTTTTTCCGCTCTTCTCGCACCCCTCCCCTGACATCATGCAGTCTTTCATCCCATCATGACACACATTTATGTAAAAGTCTGAGGAAACTACAGACGGCCAAAAAAACGGCCGGGTAGCTGAAACAATAATATAACTTAACAGAAAGATACGGTAATAAAAAATAAAACGTATATTTGCTCTACAACAGTATTGAGCACTTTCTTCAGTTTTTATTAATTACCATTGACTATATATATATATATGTATATATATATATATATATATATATATATATATATATATAAAGTTTCCCCCTTGTGGTTAGTCAGAAGGGGGGATGCCTACATTGCATTATTTTTTCTTGTTTCTTTACTAATTTGCAGGCAAGTTAACGTCTTTTTTTACCCCAGGTTCTGAAATATGGACGATATATCACGGGTTATTCATTCATTTAATTCATCCCATGTAGTTTAATAATTTGTTCACCCCTCCCTTCGCCTCTATTTTTTAATTGTGTAAATTGTTTTATTTTAATCGCTGCTGACGTAATCTCTTGACAAGGGTCGGACGAAAGGTAACTCGAAGTTCTTTTTTAAAAATTTTAGTCGAATATTCTTTTGACTATTTTAGTGTCTATTGTTTCTGTCTGCATCGATCCCCAAATTCTAATGACCCCACTTCCCATTTTAAAAACGTTAATTTATAGATACATAGTTTTTTTTGGTGTCTGAATCTAGTTGATGCCACCCAAATTATATGTTCATATATTACATAGAAAAATGTCAGCGTGAAAATAATATAATTAAGATTAAACTGAAAACGACTAGTTGTTTTACCTGAAAAGAAACATGCAATATATTCTAGTAAAAGATATAATACACCAAGCGGCTTCATGCCTTGTCTGGATTGATTTTCATAAATGAGAGCTAAAGAAAGAAGAAATCAATTCGCTTGAGAAAAATACAGCATCATTAACAGAGAGAGAGAGAGAGAGTTAGAGAGAGAGAGAGATAGAGAGAGAGAGATAGCTAATAAGACAGCTACCAGCTTCCTTCTTTTTTTTCTTCTCGCCTTTGCCTGCCCGTAAGAATTTTAGGGAGCTTTGTTATGAGAAAATTATGCATTTTTTTAATTTTTAAACCATAGAAATTACTATTGCAGTATTACGACTTTTCCTAAATAAGAACTTAATATTATATAATCAATGACTATGCAGCAATATTGTAAGTTATTAATTTATAATATTTTTTTTTGTTGCTATACATCTTGGGGTTTTTCTTTTCCAGTATTAACAACCAGTTGTTTACTTTTCCAAGTTATATCTGAAACATATAACATTTCATGCTCGCATTTCCCTATGCAATCCATAATTCTTCTAGCTTTACTTTGTCAACAATCCATAAAAATTACTACCAACTTCTTAAATTGAGCAAATAGGAAAGTCATATAAACGACGTAATTAAGTAAATAAAATAGTAGCCGTCACTTTTGGCCGGCGAGTCCAAACAAAAGGTCGGTTAACGAGTGAGCAAAGTGACGGTTAATTATCAGCGACAGTAAAGCTAACAGGCAGATGAGGAGAGCGGTGAATCATTAGATACAGTAACAGATGAATCGACGCAATATTGCCGACAGGGCAAATAGAGCGGATGCGCAACGAAGTAAACATTGAAATAAGGTGAAAATAGTATATATATATATATATATATATATATATATATATATATATATATATATATATATATATACTTGTTTATTGTTATATAAACATGCTCACATCCCGCTGCTACAAATAGCCACTTGTTTCAATCAAACAACAGATATCATCAGGCAGCGACTTGACTATTCAAAAGTTCAATGAATAATGGAGTTTTATTTTAGGTAGGAACTCTTTAGAAGTTGGAGTTAAAAAACTTAAAACACATGACTTTAATTAAATAAAAAAGTAAAAAGGGAGAGGCAATTTAAATAAAGTTAAAAGATTACAATGGGGAGAGAGTGATTGAGAAGAGAAAAAAGGAATAGAGACAGAAATAGAGAAAGAAAATATAGAGAAAACAAAATAGAGAGAAAAAGAAGAGAGAAAAAATATATATATATATATATACATATATATATACACACATATATATACATATATATACACATATATATACATATATATATATGATATGGAGAAGAAAAGAAAAAAGAAATAAATGGTTATAATAAAGAGAATAAGAACTAGAAGGAAAAGGAAAGAATAATGAGATCTAGTTAAATAGAGAAAGAGAGAAAGTAAGAATTTGACAGTATATAGAAAAAGAAAAAGAAAAAGAAAAAATCTGCGTGTCAACCAATTTATGAACAATTATACAATTCAGTAATGAAACATATTATTACAAATACAAACAGAAGATACAATCCAAGCGTCAGAAATGAACGTGTCAAAAAAGGCAGTGAATGTATTCGGCTAGCATATTTATCCTCTTACTTACTATTCGGCTAGCATATTTATCCTCTTACTTACTATTCGAAGAAGTGATGGAGTTTGCTAAACTCCTGTCTGATATAAAAGACACTGAAATTGAAATTATACGGACATGTAGAAATACTACATTAATTAGTGGAAATGATCAGTGGTTGAAAAAAGATCAAAATGACCTGTTTGACATTTCCATGGGGTCTCTGGATTCGGCTGAAATGACAGACTTAGTAGGTCTATTCATACTATACAACTTAACCAAAGACATCAATGTCATGGATATAGGCTTGTATCGTGATGATGGACTGATGATCATCAAGGAATCCAACGGCCCTAAATGTGAAAGAACCAAAAAGATTATCTTAAATGAATTCCGTAGAATTAAATTAAAAGTGGATATTATATCAGATGTTAAAACTGTAAATTTTTTGGATGTGAACTTTGATTTAAGGAAAGGCATCTACCAACCATATAGGAAGGAAAACTCAAACCCAATTTATGTACACCCCCTATCAAATCACCCAAAATCTATCATTAGGCATATCCCCAAATCCATTAGTAAAAGAATCAGTGACAATTCTTCCAATCTTGAAACATTTAATAAACATAAATATTTCTATAACAGGGCCCTTAAGGATAGTGGATACAAAAACACCCAAATTGAGTTCATAGAACCAACACACCCAAACACAAATACAAATAGAAACCGTAAGAGAAAAATCCTGTGGTACAATCCCCCTTTTAATCTGAAACTTAAAACAAATCTAGGAATGAAATTCTTAAACTTAATTAAAAAGCAATTCCCTATTAATAACATACTACATAAAATTTTCAATAAAAATACAATAAAACTTAGTTATAGTTGTAATGAAAACCTTGAAAAAATAATTAAAAAACATAATAACAAAATATTAAACAAAAATAGCATACCCATTGCTACCGAAAGTTGTAACTGTAGAATTAAATCAAAATGCCCTCTTAAAGGAAATTGTCAAATTACTTCTGTAGTGTACCAAGCAACTATTTCTACTAAGGAAAATCCGAATGAAAAAAAATATTACATAGGAATGACAAATAACAATTTTAAAGAAAGATTTACCGGTCACAAGTGCTCTTTTGAAAATAATGAGTACAAAAATAGAACTTCCTTGTCTAAATATTACAATGAACTAGTAGAGCAAGGTTACTCCCCAATAGTAAATTGGAAAATTTTAAAGAAAGCGAAAACCTGTTCATCTTTAAACTCGCCTTGCTACCTATGTCTTTATGAGAAATTATTTATACTTACTTTTAGAGAAAGAGATAAATTATTAAATAAGAAGCACGAAAATTCAATTAATTGCAAACATTATAAAACCCATCTTTTAAGTAATTTAGTTTAGATATAAAATTTAAATAAATTAAAAATTGTCACTGATTTCTATAATTTATTAATATTCTATTAATATACTTTCTCCTCTCCTGATTTCATTCTTTACTTCTCCTATCTTATATACATGTGTGTCTATGTGTATATGTATGTGTCTATGTATTTATTTTATGACCGTGTGTACTTAGATCTATATATTTCTATATTATTTGGTATACCCCCCCATGTTTATTCAATCCATTTGTATGTTTCTATGTGTATGCATCTATCTGTACCCTTGCCAAATTATTTGTATTCTTATGTATTTCTATATATATAATTTATGTAAATTATACATATTTATGTGTGAGTATATATATGTGTGTGTGCGTTGTTGTTTATTAGTATATAGTTTCTTCCCCAGAACTGCTAGACTTTGGAATTCCATTCCAGGTCACTGCTTCCCCAACTATACTGACATGCATAAGTTCAAGTGCAACGTGAACCAACATCTCGCTGCCCTAATCCCTACATAGTACCCCAGTAGATGTTTCCCCTGATAGTTGGTTCTCTGTGAGTATATACATATGTATCTTATTATTTTTAATTTGGGTACTATCTACCTGTGCGTCGCTATTTTTGAGTATTTCGTTGATTTAATTACTTCTTTTGCCTGAATATATTTATAGGTAAGTGTACTTGTATCTGTGTCATTAGTAATCTGGTATTGAATGTATTATTTTGTGATTTAATATGACTTTATATCTATACTTAAATAGCTTAAACTTCCAACTTAATAGTATAGTTACACCTTTACTTATGTGCATGTATATGTATATATATATATGTATGTATATATATATATATATATATGTGTGTGTGTATGTGTGTGTATATTTGGGTATATATATGTGTGTGTATATATATATATATATATATATATATTTGTATTGTATTCTTTTTATATACATAAATATTAGTAGTTTTTTATTTATTATTATTGGACCTATTTAATTTATTTAATCCCCTCTTATGGCTAAATATGTTATATTAAAAAGATAATAAATATTAATTGTATTCTGTTTTTATTATTATTATTATTATTTTTATTATTATTATTATTATTATTATTATTTTTATTACTATTATCATTACTATTATGTTTATTGTTATTAATAATAATTTTAATATTGTTTTATCATTATTTTCTTCTTTTATTCATATATTTATCTAATAAAAACGCGAAAACTTTAAACTTATATCATTTAGCATGAAGGGCCTAATTAATGGTAGACGTATGTTTGAATTGCGTTGATTTTACTCGTGGACGTATGTAAGAGGATAAATATGCTAGCCGAATACATTCACTGCCTTTTTTGACACGTTCATTTCTGACGCTTGGATTGTATCTTCTGTTTGTATTTGTAATAATATGTTTCATTACTGAATTGTATAATTGTTCATAAATTGGTTGACACGCAGATTTTTTCTTTTTCTTTTTCTTTTTCTATATACTGTCAAATTCTTACTTTCTCTCTTTCTCTATTTAACTAGATCTCATTATTCTTTCCTTTTCCTTCTAGTTCTTATTCTCTTTATTATAACCATTTATTTCTTTTTTCTTTTCTTCTCCATATCATATATATATATATGTATATATATGTGTATAAATATGTATATATATGTGTGTATATATATATGTATATATATATATATATATTCTCTCTTCTTTTTCTCTCTATTTTGTTTTCTCTATATTTTCTTTCTCTATTTCTGTCTCTATTCCTTTTTTCTCTTCTCAATCACTCTCTCCCCATTGCAATCTTTTAACTTTATTTAAATTGCCTCTCCCTTTTTACTTTTTTATTTAATTAAAGTCCTGTGTTTTAAGTTTTTTAACTCCAACTTCTAAAGAGTTCCTACCTAAAATAAAAATCCATTATTCATTGAACTTTTGAATAGTCAAGTCGCTGCCTGATGATATCTGTTGTTTGATTGAAACAAGTGGCTATTTGTAGCAGCGGGATGTGAGCATGTTTATATAACAATAAACAAGTATTATCAGCTCTTTTTATTGAGCACTATCTAACAACCTCGTTGAATTCATTAGTCCATTACTTTTGAATATAAAAAAAACCCGAGTATATATATATATATATATATATATTCCCCCTCTATTATCTCCTACCTTCCTCCCGAAAACCCCTCCTCTTTTCTGTATTCCTCTTAAAAACAATTCTTCCTAATACTAACCAACCATTTCTGTAAGGTCTGACGAGGCTGTTAGATCGTAAACACGGCCCAACATCCGAAACATATGTAACCAAACAGAGAAAACGGTAATAAAAAAGTAAAACACATATTTGTTCTGCAATAGTATTGAGCACTCTCTTCAGGTTTTTACTAATTACCAGTTTTAACAAATATATTTATATATGTATATATATATATATATATATATATATATACGTATATATATGTGTGTATGTGTGTGTGTGTGTGCGTGTGTGTATTCATTTTGTCTTCGAGAATTGGATATCACAATTTTTCCGTACGTTTACACTTTGCACACAGAGGATCTTCCCTTCTGTCACCATCTCGGCCGGTTCCAGCCGATTTGGTTGCCATGGTTAGCAATAGCTATTCAGAAAAAAAAGTCTGTCTTTTCCTTATAAAATCTGGGAACAAAACTAATTTTATTATAACTGCTTTTACTGAATGAACATATTTTTTTCTTTCAAAGTATAGTTTAAATTGTGTTGTGTGAGTTGCAAAAATTGTTAGACATTTTGTCGCAAAATGAGTGAGCGATGAATCTTCAAAATGAATAATGAATGGTAATGACTAAAACTAATACGTACTTAAATATTAACGACTACAGTGTTTGAATTATATATATATATATATATATATATATATATATATATATATATATATATATATATATATATATATATAAGGTTTAAAGGAAAAGAACAAGATCTATTCTTAAAGAACAGAATATCGGGATATTGTAAAAATCAACAAATTGTTTTATAATGTAAGAAAATAATCTGTTCTGGTAATGAAATTCTTGCTTTGCAACAACAAGACCAGATAATAGGCAGAACTTTTTAACAGAATGGTTGCTGCTTTCAGAAACCTAACCTGCAAACTGAGCATCAAGATGCACTGCGTATTTTCATATAGGGTATGATTTTCGAGAACCTGAGTTAAATTATTGACGAGCAGAGGGGTAGGTTCTATCAAAATTTGAAAGAAATAAGGACTAAATACTAGGGAGGCTAGAGACGTAATATAACGTATAAGCGTATTTTTCGCCTGGCCATCGGGCGGCCTGCTAATGTATATATATATATATATATATATATATATATCT
The DNA here is from genome assembly GCF_053919585.1 of Euprymna scolopes. Taxonomy (NCBI): domain Eukaryota; kingdom Metazoa; phylum Mollusca; class Cephalopoda; order Sepiida; family Sepiolidae; genus Euprymna; species Euprymna scolopes. The sequence goes on along the minus strand of NC_136492.1, from coordinate 12,141,039 downwards.
TATATATATATATATGTGTGTGTGTGTGTGAGAGAGAGAGAGAAAAAGAGAGAGTGTATGTAAATGTGTGTGCGTTTTGTGCATATGTATTCACACAGACACACACAAGCACACACACAAATATATATATATATATATATGTATATATATATATATATATATATATATATATATATATATATATATATATAATGCTTACTTTCATAAGCATTAGATTAATAACAATATTTTCAGCGATAGCCAGCGATCGGATTTACTTTCGTCGATATATTTATGTATGTATGAATTCCTTTTTATTTTCTCATCTTGCTTTGTCTTATTTTTTATCAATATTTATTAATCACATCAGCGGAAGAGAAAGCAGAGAACAAAGATAAAAAGGGGAAAAAATGTAGGCATTTTGATTAATGATGACCGTAACGCAATTTGAAGTATTTGCATTTCGTGCAGAAAAGTCCGGCGAGTCTTGGCACACAGCGTTGCCGAGTTCGTTGGTGGGGGACAACCACAACGCATGTCAATGGAAATTGCTTTGATACGACCTCGGACTTATGTGAGACTCTGTCTGTTAGGCGGTTAGTAATTGCAAAACTAAAAGATTTGGTGATTCAATATATTGTTATACCAAACCTGCGTCCAAAACTGGGTTCTATGTGGTAATATTTGGACTGATTAATTTCTTTTCTTATTTGAAGCTTCTTGATAAGGTACAGCACTCTCTATTATTACGTAAAAGCGAATTTGTTTATTGTCTGTGTGTGCATCCCCTAACGACTCGAAAACGACCGGGCCTATTTTTATGAAATTTCAGACGAAGGTACGTGATATATCTGGCAGTTTTCTTAGATAGGTTTTGTCTCGGAATATTTTCGATATTATTCAATAATTCATGATCGAATTAATCCGATGAAAAAAAATAACGTTCGACTTTGTACCAGAGTTAACACATTACAAAGTCCAACATCACAAGTGCATTTGAACATTTTTATTACAACACAAGCAGCAAGGACAAACATACGCAGTCAACAGTAGATTCTTTGATTTGACAGAGGTGCTTTCGAAATAAATGTTTCTATTTGAAGTACAATCGGACCATGATACTTAATGTTTAAATTTAAAATTATGTTCAAGCCACTAGCACCAAACAGGCAGTAACGTCAGGCATATAAAATCAACCGTAGGTTCTTTGATATGCCATATCTGAACTGACAGGTTCTTATTTACTTATAACTCTGCGACACTTGTTTAAAGTGAGAAATATTTTATGTAAGTTCGAACGAGAGTATATGTAGATAAAGGTCAAATCTCCATGTGTAGACCAATCGCACGTATTAATGTTCACTCCACGAATATATAATAACCATTTGTATAATAGAGTCTTCTGGAGTTATTTACCTTGTACCGTAAGCCAAAATCAGTCGTAGAACTGTTATTTATTTTGACAATTAACCCCCCTGGTTGATGTAAATAATTTTGCTAAAACAGCCAAGTGACACCGTTTCATGACATACGATGCCTTATTTTTTTATTCGGTACCATTTGAAACCCCTATTCAGGAACAAGTATAAATTTTTGGTAAAAAAATAAAAATTAGCCCCAAAACGTGAGTTTATCACTCCTGAAACACCCTGACGCTGAAGCCCACGAATTTTCCCATGATCAAATATTACGTTTCCAGATGTATATTAATGTGGTCTAGATTTTGGGCAATTTTTAGCAAAATCTAATTGTAGGAAACATTCTATGTCCCGAAAAGTGCTATTTCTGGCTATTTTGACCCCCCCCCCCGTTACGCAACCAAAATTTTTATCAGGGTCAAATATTACGTATCCAGATGTATAGCACCGTTTTGGATTATTTTCAACAAAATCTAATGTCGCGAACAGTCGTAAATTTTGCTAATTTGCCCCGGCGTTAACTGAAATCCACGATATTATTATACCACCTTTATACGTGCCAGATATTAACGTTGAATCTTAGCCAGAAGATTAAGAAGGAATATTTAGTTTCCAAACGCGGCATCATTTTTTATTTTTTTTTTTTTTCCATTACGTTTTCGGTGATCGGGGGATCTTACTTATTTAAAAGGAGAATAGAAAGGATAACATACTCGAAACTTAGAAGTAGGATGTATCCATACTAATTTCGTGCTTGCAGTACATTACCACATTTTATTTTACCTTTTAATAAATAGGAACTCCCGATCGAATTATTTATAATCTGGAAATCGTGACTTATATTTAATTATTGACACCGGGCATCGCCAGGTAGATGAGCTAGTATAAATATAAAAATGTCTATAAGTAACATGTGGCAAATATCCAAATTGCCAATATACCCAGTTCTTGAAACATATCATTCTTTCCGTATTACAATTGAAGATCAAATATTTTGTGATGAAATGAATTCTAATCAAAATGATCCAGGTCGTTTTGGAAATCGATGTTGAATTATTTTCTATGAGTTTCAGCCAATTGTCTGTGCGACGTACTGGCTTGTATTTGCGGCGAAATATAGAACGCATTTACAACAAGTAAACTGGGTTTATTCAATCTATGCAAGTAATATGTAGAACTGCATAGACCAATTGACTTCAATAATTTCCTGGGTTTTTTCCGTATGAAAATTTTTATTGATAACACATAGATGTAACTTCAGTCCCCTTTGAAGTAATCTCTATCGGCTACAATGCTCTTGTTACATCGTTCCAACAACTTCTGCGTATCAGAAACCATCCTCAAACCTCTTTGATATTCATATTTGTCTTATAATGCCAGTCTCTAAGATTTTCCTCGAGATTAAGAAAAAAGCAAAAGTCACAGACAGACAGTCTTTATTATATGGAGAGTGAAAATAGTCTGTGACAGGTATGGAAATGCAACTGCCCCAACCTGTCCGGGCAGAATCTCTTCTTGAACTCCTTTAAAACCTCAACAGAGTGTTCATTGTTGATTGCCTGTAGACCATGTCCGTCCTGTTAAAAATGGATTATCATAAGTTTCTTAGCTCCTGGATATGACCTTAAATTATATCCGATGGTGAGGCCCCAGTTTGCGGGTTTTGGGAAGTGTGGAGCCACCGTTTAATTGCCATTGCTCCCAGGTCCACTGTGACCCGGAATGGTAGTACCTGTAAGGGTCCCAACTATGGGTTAAATAGGAACTGACTCAACAAAAAACAAATATATTCTATTAAAAAACTTTTCTTCAAAATCACTGAATTCGACATTAAATAACCTGAAAAGGGTTGATATGCCGTAAAAGAAAAACAACCAACCAACCATAAGGTTCCTAGTGAATTCGCTTTGTCCAGCACTTTTGGGTCTGATAGAGCCAGCAGACTTCTACTGGCAACTCTGATATTCGACTCTGGATCATGGCAGTAGATGTAAATTTAATCATACGTCTGAAGAGCATCAAGTTCTGTGGAGTCTGAAATGATTAGCTCGACCTACCGCCTGTTGTCAGAACAACGTTTCTTTCTGATCCTTTCTGAGAACACTTACGACAAACTTTGCGCAAATCTTCCCCATCTCCAGTTCCGCGCGAATAAGTGTGTGTATAGTTTCCACACTAGCATATAACTGTGCAAAACTGCACAGTTATTGTCTCTTAAGTGTTACGGTCCTAGCCCTAGAAAGCGACGGGAGAAGAAAAAAGAAAGAAAAAGAAAAGACTCAACCATGGGCGTAAGTCACGCAGTGGACATAAGTCCATGGCAAAAATGAATTAGACGATTCTGACATCATGGAGTGTCGGTGGTGTCGGCTTGGTGACAGACTATTTTTTAAATTCATGCAAGGCTTCCCGTCATGACATGGGGTCGTTATGGAATGTAAGCGGGCATGAAACTCAGTCGAGAGAGATAGATAGGGAGAGAGTGAGAGAGAGAGAAAGAGAAAGAGAGAGAGAGAGAGAGAGGGAGAAAAGGGAGTCTGAGTTGGCTATTGGAAATTTGAAATGTGACGTGGTCGTATGACACCGCGGGGTGGAAATAACATGAAAAAGAAGACACTTCTTCCTGCGCGATGCACTTAAAGACGAAAAGAATTGTATTTGCATGAGAAGCAGGTATATGTGAATCTCTCACTCCCCTCCAAGAAACTTATGTTATTCAGAATCCGGCATTTGATTCAGCCGTGTTAATCGTCGCAAATTTAGCTTTCGACAAACTGTTGATTCCATCGCGGAACTTATTCCCCCTTTTTTTCTCTAGGGCGACTGCCTTTTTCCGCCTTCATTTTTTTTATCTTTTTGCTCCGTTCTTTTCTTGATTATTGTTTTTGTTGTTTATAAAAAAAAAAAAAATTAAATCCCACTAGAAAAATATATAAAAACTATATTACTGCTTCCTGCCTCTTATTATTCTATGTTGAATTTTTGCCTTGTATTTGCGTACGCTTTGATTTTGACAGCTTAAACCAAAAATTCGCTTCTGGACCAAAGTATTGTAGTTTTTTTTCTTTTAAAATGGTGGCACATACAAATTAAATACATCTAAGCTGATAGCCACTACCTACGCAGTTTTGAACACCATTTATACACATTCAGTTGTGATTATAAAATACTACAGTGCATTCTATGATACACACAAATATGTGCCTTAAAAGATCTGTTATGCAAATTTTTCACCCTCGGATATTCTGAGTATATGTATGGTTCTGCGATTCGCGACCATCTTATAAATAACCATGCGTGGGCCACGAATTTCAGTGCTGACATGTTTACGATCCTTAGTAAGTCGCACTCTCCCTATCAGTTGAAAATTTAAGAGACTCGTTTTATTAAGTCATTGAGACCTTCTCTTTGCAAGCAAAAAGAACATCTTCTTGGGCTTAATTTAGTCTCTATGTAATTTGTCCCCCGCTTTTTTTTCTACCCCCGCCATTTTCATGACTTTTTTGTTTGTTTTAAATCCTATTTTCCTCGATTTAGCTTGGATAAGTGAGGAACGAAACCTGGTTAACTAACCTTTATTTTAATTTTTTATTTTTTAAATTCATTATGATTTTGGTCTGTATTTAGCCGGTGTATATATATATATATATATATATATATATATATATATATATATATATATATATACGTTTTATTTTTTATTATCGTATCTTTCTGTTAATTCTGTAAAGTTACATTATTGTTTCAGCTACCCGGCCGTTTTTGGCCGTCTGTAGCTTCCTTAGAGTTAAAACGCATATTTGCTCTACGACAGTATTGGGCACTTTCTTCAGTTTTTATTAATTGCCATTTTTATATACGTATATATATAAATATATATATATATATATATATATATATATATATATATATATATATATGTATATATGTCGAAGGCCTTGTCTCTCAAATATCTGCATTTTTTATATTAATATTTTTCTAAAAACAAAACAAAGAAAACAAATTGAAAAGTACGGAAGTTTATGTGTTAATGGTTATATATTTTCCATGCGATTTGACGAAATATATATTTTTCTGGGGCTATTATACTGAATATCGGATGTAAAACTGTCGCCGACAAATAGTTTTTATAAAATCACTTTATCCTTTCCGACTGTCAGCAAAAGAAAAAAAAAACGCACGTGTGCCCGTTCTTTAGTCTATAGCAAGACTATTTGCCAGCGACAATTGTACATGTGTTATTCGTTCAAAGATTACCGAAAACCAATAAATGTCGTGAGATTAAGATGAATATAAATGGCGATTAGAAACAACCAATTAAACTTCTTTATTTGAACCTCGAACATTACTTTCACGTATGCTATACAGTGAATTAAGCTATATAGAAGATGTATACTCTGATCTAAATTGAAGGGAATAGCTTCCAAATATTTACGTCTATTTTATCATGACAAAAAATACGGAAGTTTATTGAAGGGAATCACGTGAACTTTTATTTTTCCAATCATTTTATTCCTGCCATATATTTCTTTAAATAAAATTCCGTATTTTTTTTTCAGAATAAATCGTAATAAAAAAGACGATATTGTTTGAAACCCAAATCATCTAATATATGAGTATATAAAAAATGCGTCGGGTTAAAACGTCACCAATCTACACAAGTACATGGACAATAACAATAATTAAGTGTAAAATATACAAATGTTTATATATTTACGCACATACTCTTCAATTTTCAATTTGCTTTTTTTTTGTGTGTGTGAAAATAAGGCTCTAGTAAGGAATTTGGCGGTTTGGGCCTTTTTTCTACTTCAAATATGTAGTGAAGTCTCGCAACCCAATTACGGTCAGCTCGCGAACACGTTTACCTTTTTATAACATGAAAAACACACACAGCTTTCAGATTGCAGAAGAATTAAAACAACACACAAGAATGCGTAGACCTTAGCCATGGTGTCCCTACAATTTTTATCACTTATTCGTACAATCCTCAAGCGATTATCAGCGCTTACAGGCTAAAATTTGGAATTATAACTGTCTACTAGAGTGAACCCATTTCTTCGCATCTCCGATGTTAATGCTTCCACTAGCATTAAGATATTTTCTTTTCAATTATTCGCAAATTTCTTCAGCGCTTATCATAGGATACACGCTTAGCTTACAGATTACCAAAATATGTTCGAAAAAAATTGTATACATCTTACCGGCTAGGGACCGCATAAATAACTGATGTGGCAAAAGGTGTCTATCCCATTTATTAGAACGTTATCATTACAAATTAATACCCGACTATTACAGTCTTTAAAAGAATTACCTTAAATTTCTTTTTTAATCTGAGAATTATGCCCGTACGGAATAATTACGACATAGTTAAAAGGAAAAGTTTAAAGGCAACCGATAATATTGGTTAGGTCCGTGCAATGTTTGTGAATTATTTTTTCCCCTCGTGACAAAATGTCCCCTGTGGAATAGATGCACTAATTTGTTAGTTTATTATTTTATTTTTACTATACATTATAGGCGGAGAGTAACAACTGCTATATAATAGGTCACACTACCCGATTTTATTTGGCACGTTAGATGAAAGAATAGAATAACAGCGTCACATAATCAAATCTCCGGCACGTTACATTTGTTACATGAAGGGATGTCCCTTATCATGTAAGTAAGAAGACATTCTAGATAAGTGAAAATGATATTAGAATAAGGCAAGAATCGAACCCTGTAGGCAAGTGTTAAAGATAATAATGGAAAAATGGAATGTTAGAAATTAAGTCTACTGTTAATTCTATTAGAAATAGTTAAATATTGTTTATATAAAACAACAATCGAATGTCCAT